>NC_134404.1:92957736-93257736 GCF_038048845.1 Mixophyes fleayi | reverse complement strand
TACCTAATCATGCTCAAAGAAGATCACATAGAAAATATTAGTACAAATGCTTTGGAGTGCAGTAAATCCTTATTTATATTCACTTGTGTTACAAAACATATATACCCAGCAAAGGACACTTTGTAAGTTGAGTATTGTTACTGCCAATGCAATGCATCAGTCCATAGATATATTTATAGTGATATAATAATATTGTCACAAAAAGGAATGAAGATGGGTCGATGCAGCATTTAAGCCACGGTACTATGAGTTAAAGAATAGGTCTTATCTCTTAAGAGGCTTGAGTTTGGTAAGCGAAAGATAATATTTTATCTATATAAATGTGAAGTTATGCATCATAGCTGTTAATGTGGAATGTTTCGCTATTTCCGCTGTAAATTTAGATTATTCGTGGAATACTGGTACCAATGGAGCCTTAAATTATCATGGTCCATCACCTCTAGGACTGTGACTTTAGCATAAGCATCTATTGTAATGGCAACAAAGGATAATTATATAGAATGTTAAAGGATTGAATAACAAGTGATTCAATCAAGACAGTAACAATAAAATAATAAAAGCAAATTGTATGACAGTCTTACAGCCAAAACAAAAAAAACTCATTAACAGAAGACATATACTAAAGTGAATTAAAATAGGAATAACAGAAGTTTTACATCTTCCAAGCAGAATGTTCACATATAGGTCATACAACCAAGCAATTATGTAGTGCTTACATATTGCACTTTGTATGCATACGTATTCAAATTTTAATAAACACTTTAATAAACACTTTTCGACATCAAAAGACCAACTTGTTAAAAGTAAATGAAAATTAAATGAACAAATAACTCTCAGTAGAATGGGGAACAAGAATAAATGGGCAGCTACAAAAGTATAAACTGAATTCTCATGCAATTCACTGGCAGTCCAATAAAACATGTTACAATGTTTGACCAACTGCATGATATCACAGTGTATGTGGCCAACTTAAGTGACAAGAAAACAAGGTCATCAAAGGTGATTTCATTTACTTTTCTTTTTTCTTCACTTTGACATTACTATTTTATCTTCAGTACTTAATTACTCTGCACTGTGTTCGTTGCATGCTATCCTTGCAACCACTCCCTAGGAACGTTCATATGTCAATTTATTATAACTCATTTATAATTGTATATATTTTGTCTACCATTTATTCAGCCCAGAGTCTCCTTTGGCTTCAATATTTTACAGGGGAAATTTAATTAATTTATAATTCTGTGCATCCAATATCTTATGCATGCTATAAAAGCAGAAGTATAGGCAACGCCCTCCCACATGTTTGCACACTTTCACCAAACAGGGGTTTTCCAGCAGACTCATTATGGTTTCCTGTTTAAACGTCCTGCAATTCAAATAAAAATATCTACATGACTCTACAAATGACTGGTAGGAAAGCAGATTCTTTACTCTGCTAATAACATAAAAAAAAATCTAACTATGATTATAGGCTTTGGCTTTAATGCCCACTATCAGATTCACAGACACATGGCTTCATCATCCAACAATTTAATATAAAGTGACATCATCATTTCATGTTTTTTCATGCCCTGAAGATGACAGACGTCACTTTTTTAACAGCTCATTACTAGCAAAAGCAATAGGAGAACTAAGGCATCCAATGAGACGACCACAATATTAATTTAAACCCTACATGAAACAGCGGTCATGTAAGCCTGGATCGTTCCTATTCATGAAAAACATTAATAAGGCTGGACCGAGCACCAAAAACATGTTTCACATATACACTGAAGTGAAAAGCCATTGTATCAATAGGAAGAAATATAAGGGAAGTGTATGCTAGTAGTCAATAATACTAGGAAAGGGAGTGTTCATATAAACAATATGGGTGCAAAGGTCAACCCCTTCTGCTGGCACAATTACACATGATCCAAAGTATTAGACATACAGTAAGAAAATGTAATGCACACTGCTACCAAACATAAATCCTGATTTCTGGGAATAAGCTGGGGTCCTGGGACCTACGCTCTATTTGATGACATCGCAACTTCAAAACTAACCTTAATTAGCATTTATTCCAGTGCAAATAAGTCTTGTTAACATCTAGCTATATTTCTGCTAAACAATGGATGGTTGGACCTGTTTCTACTAGCTCTGCTGACAAGAATGCACAATGGATTTCTTATACAAGGGTACCGAACTGATAGATGAGACCTAAAAGGAATGTAGAAATGGACAGGGTTATAGGCAATCTGGAATGGCCAGAGGTTCCTCAGGTTGTCACAGGCCTGTGTTTCTATGTAAAGAATCCTGTGCATGACATCATTACAGCACTGACAGCACCACTTTCTCAAGTAGTAATCATGGGCTATTTTGGAGAAATGTTAAAACAATAATACTAAATTGTAGGTCTGGATAAGTTATTTCAAACTTTGTATTGCAACTTCTTAAATAAGCAATAAAAATAGTTTGTAGGAGTTATTTTATTTTAGTGCAATGTAAGGTCACCAAAATTATTTCTAAAAGTCATCATGGGTAGCACTCATTATATTGTTACTTTACTGCCGTGTTTCATTATGTATTTGATTACCCAATAGGCTGACAAGGCTGCAGCCTAGTGTGCAAGGTTTGTTTTTTGTTTGTTTGGTTTTTTTTTTGTTTTTTGTTTTTTGGGGGGGGGGTATAAACTAAAAATTATTTTAAAATAGAATAGTTGTTCTCCAAAGTAAAAAGAAGCCATGAAATAAAAAATGTAGTAAGGTTTTCATCTTAATGTATTCCCATGGTAAAGGCTGACTATAATGAGTCATCATTGAGAACAAGCGAGTAGCAGAGACAAGAATGGCGACAAGCGCAGGTGTGACACCATCCTTGAAAAAGCAAGTTATAGATTGTTTATTTCAGTGGACTTGTATCAAAACAAGAATAATTACTATAAAAAAATTAACTACAACAAAAACACACATTCATCATTTAAAGGGCTTTTGTTCTTGCTAATATAGCAATTAATGTATGAATCTGCATCTACTTCTCTGTGAGTACAATACTTTACAATCCATTGCAAAAAAAAGTGTCAAACAGAGGGTTAATCTGTCATTTCCACTTGTAACAATAGCACACAGTCAGTGAAGAGGCAGCTTCAATAATACATAGCCTCAACCACACACCTATAGTAAATAATTATACAAGGTAGTGATTGTACAATGGGAGACTTTTATTCTTTGTTGGCTTTTGACATCCTATCTTATTACTTGTCAGTTGTAAGCAACCAAACTGAGTTGTTGTTTTTTTTAACTCTCTCATGGGTGAGATTTATACATGTATACAGAAATATATTTTAAATACATTTAAAATAGTAAACTCTATTAACTACTTGTATAATGGTACTTCAGTAATTATTTTTCTATATTTCTCTAAACACCCATATGTACAACAGCACAATTTAAGTGGCAGTGAGCAGACTTCAACCCAATACATCCTTCTGACTCACTAAATAACATCTGAAAATATTGTTGACTGTAAAAATGCCATTCCATTAAAGGAAAACCATAGCAAAATGATTATTTTGTCTCCCGATGAGACCAGCTTTTACAGACTATTTAAAAGGCTATAAATAAAAACATTTAACCCCTACACGACTGCCAGTACGTCAAGTTTCACTGGACCTTAGCGCAAATGGGTATAGATCTTCATCTCGCACACTGGACATATAGATGCTTTGCTCCCCTATACCAGACTGAAACCCGGTCTATCACTGATAGCATCCGGTTCCAGCAGAGTGCCCTGGAGCCATTTTCTCTGCCCCCCCCCCCCCCAGTCACATGATCAGTAAAATACAGTCCCAAATGTGGAGGTACAACTTCTGCATTGGTGTTGCTATGGAAACCCAGCAATGTCACTTTTGTCAGTTTTGACACTTTATAAAGGGGTGACAGCAATAAGAGATCACGTGTAACTGATTGGATGCTACCTGGCATTTCATCACAATTACATTTTGCAATGATGAGGTACATAGAGTCCTGGATCAGGTTTCTCTGCACTTCTACAAACAGTAAAGATCAAATACATAAAAGTGAATATTACAAATAAATTACTCAAAAAGGATTTTGCCCCAAACCATAAATATCAGCTAAATTGTGTTCACCCACCACCGATCTTCCCTATCCCACCATAACAACTTTTCCATATGGATGCTTTATATCCATGTGCAGTCACAGCATATTTCAATATAAAAAAAATAAGCAAAAGTAAACTATCTACCTGGTCCTATATTTTTATCAGAGCTTGCATAAAGTACATATGTTTGGTACACCTACACTCGAGAATAAGCTGATTAAATGCTGGGGTTTATTTCTTATACAAATTGAGTGAAAGTAACTTTGGAACAAATCATGTAAATTGTACGTTTCTTTTTCCCGATTTGTCTCATTTTCCCTACACAAAGCCAATAAAACAAGATATTTATATAAATATGCTACAAAAAAAGAAGGTCTTCTCTGCCCCCAAAAAAAATCACCACTATAAAATGAAAAAATTATTGAAAGTGAGTCTAGCACAACTCTTAAACGTGAAATTTAGTCATATATATATACGCTCACGCACTAAGGGGTCAAATCACCAGACTTTTATAATAGTTCTGTTTGTAGTTGTTGTTTATTGAGTTATTGAGAAACTGTTGACTACATTAAAGTACACAGGGCGTCTTCTACCTTTAAAACTTGGCAACAATCATACTCTACTGAAATATAATGCTAGCCATATAAGGAAACACAGTTAAACATGTCATACATAATTTATAAGCAGTAGCAGTTGCTTTAACCTTTCACAGAAGAGATTTGAACCCTAGATATAACAAATAAATTCTACACTAAGCACTTATATTTTTCATTCAACCCCCTCTCCCCCCCCAAAAAAAAATAACTATTAAAAATGGCAGATTGACATTTGTGTGCAGTTCCTCTTTTTTATATCTCTTTACAAAACACATTTTTATGCACCTGTTTATTTCTTCTTCAAGCTCTGCACAGTCCGACTTTGCTACTGAATTGCTACAGTCCACAGATCTGGTGGGTCTGCAGCCCCCAGCTCAGACAGCTGAGGGTGACATGCAGCTGCAGAAGAGCTTCTTCTACTATTTCTTCCAGTAGCAGATGTACTGTGTGTAAAGCTACACACACCAAGGATCAGTGCTCAGAGGCTGTATAACCTCGCTCTATGGTACATGCTGAACATGACACTTTGTATGTTCTATCACAGAAGTGTACATTAAAAAAAAAAAAATAGAGAAAACTTACCTCTCACATTTTTCAGACATGCAGACTGTGCACAGACCAACCAAGGCATTGTGTCAATTATTTATTAGAGGTTAAAAAAAAAAAAAAGGCTTTCAAAAAGGGCCTATAGATCCTGTTGTCACTGAAGCATTATAATAAACAATGACCATGCAGCTGCAGGAACAGTCTGTTGCACATACTGTAGCTGTGCAGACTCTTATCTGTAATGTCTAGCTTGCGTTGCTTAATGCACTGCCCCTCCCCCTCAGTCAGAAAACCCTACCAGGAAGCATTAGGCGTTCATGTCTGGGGCCTCCGGAATGCAGGAGAAGAAAATATATCACTGATCTCACAGTGTATGATGTGTCACCACCAGCTTCGTGACAGATGCATTTCACAGCACGATTAACGTTTGTGTTATACGTTTGTCCAGTAGTCTCAGGCAAGAAATAAAATCTAACTTGCGAGAAAACCCCCTGTAATAGCTGCTAGTGGTATGTTCCGTTTTATATGCATAACATCATAACCTCAGAACAGTATTGCTCTGCAAAATGTCTCACACACAAAGTCACTAGTATTCTATTAGCAATTCAGCATAGCTGCTGGTCAGCAGAAAGTGCTTACGTGCTCATCATAGGTTTGTTTGGTTTTTTTGGCAAAAGGTGTAGATGTCAAGTAAACGTCTCCAATGCAGGAGTTCAAATGACATTAACAAACTTACCATCTGCCTCAAAATTATTCTGCACAATCTAAATATATTTATTTTCAAAGTGATTTTCAAATTCAAGTAGGGCAAACTTAAAATAAAAACACAGCTTCATGTTCAAGTAGCTTCCAGGGACACTAAACTACTGAATCGGCAAAGTTAAGCCCTGTACTGTGCATGGAGACCTTGGAGCACTACAAAGTCCAGCATGACATTTACCAAACTTGATTATAATTCTTTTTTTTTAAAGTGTATACACTTGTTTTCAGTAAACGTTTACACATAATACTAAGAAAGCAATAGTAAAGTGCAAGAATTGTATTTCATACGGTCAATAAATAAAATTATCGGATGCATGTGTTTTGACAGGGGACATTAATTATATATACCTCAGTCCATTATTGAATTATAGCCAAATTACTATATGATTATATATATATATATATATATATATATGTTCAGTAAACATACCACAATGGGGATTGTAGTCCTCAGATTTGTACCTAGACTCTATTACACATAGGTCCTGATTCATGATTCGTCCGTTTGCGCAGTGTATCTTGTATGAAGTAGCTCTGCACATGCCCAGAAACAGACACTACGCCAATAAACACAACTGCATGCAATTCATATCTGAAAGAAAATGACACTTACGACTGTCTCGATTCAAGGCCAAAAAAATGAAAAAAAATCATATTTATGTAATTAATGTTAATAAAAATTCTAAAAAAATATATATGTGAAAATAAATATTTATATCAATTGTTATGTTATTTTATTTTCTGATAAAATAAAAGCTGTATATGTTCTGATCTGTTTTGTACTTACGCATGTGCGTACACTGCAGTCTGTTCTGCATACATACAGCAAGTACTGTTTAGGCAGAGTATACTTCCAAATTGAAAAGTAGCTTGGATTTTAAGACAACCAGAATCAGGGTCTGGCTGAGCCGGGGGGCAGGGGGCATCTGCCACCCAGTCCGGTCCCATAGTGGGCTACCTTGGGCTGAGTCACTAGGCCACCTGCATTTTTTTCCCTTTGAAATAGGCTGCTGAGTTGAATCTTGCCCCCAGGGCAGAACTTTGCCAGCCCTCCCCTGACCAGAATTGCACTCAAGTTGCATGCTGTCTTTTAAAATGTATCTGTAAATTGCATTTGGACATGAATCAGTCACACGATGTGCTTAGATTAGCTTGTTCAGCCTTAAAATGTCCCTGAAAAAAATATTTTGAAATGTTGGTAACTATGGGATAAGAAAGTTAAATAAAGTATTGATATTGATTTACTAATAACTAAAATCTCACTCGAGCAAGGTCTCTCAACCTGTAGTATGTGTACCAGCAAACCAGTGTGAGAGGTATTTAATCATTTTAAATGTAACTGAACCTAACAATTTTCTGTATTAGTAAAGATTAACATGTATGCCCTACTCATTAATACACACACACATAGAGGGTATTTGGTAAACATTTACAGATGCTACTGGGTAGCTAACAAAAAAAAGGGAGCGCTAAAAGATCCAGTTAGAATGTGTCAATGTCTAGATGTAGGTTAAATATAGCGTGTTACATATTGGCTACAGTGACTTAGGAGACATAAATATAGACCGTATTCTTAGATATTTACAGATCTGTTATTTAACCACCATTGTCCGTCATGAACCAATGTAGTAAACCAGTAAACTTTCGAAATGCTGTCTCTTGTGAAATATAGTACTTGGATATGTACAAGTCATTTTTTCTTCTATACACATAATTTACTCTTCTATGGCATAGAAAGTGACTGCATAATTTCAATCTATCCAAAACTAGTGCAAAATTATTTTTCATCATGTGACATTATTGTGGATGTGGACGTGCATAACAGTGTGGGAGATTGCTCAACTCACACTTTTCCTCCCTAATGTTGCAATCAGGGTCAGCTGAACACAGTAAGCCCGTTAAGCAAGGCAGTAGGGCGCTGCATTTACAGGGGAGCACAGCCAGCCAGCCTGCCTGCGCCAAACAATATTTTTCAGCACAGGTGTCATGCCCCCATAAAATCTAATTCCCAGAGGAAAAGGGATTGGAATAAATTCAGGGGGAAAGCTGCGCATTCTCAAACTCGGCCATCTCAGCATCTGCCCTGGTTGCAAAGATTGATGTATATTTAAGCAGAGGAGCAATGGTATTTATTTATTTGTTTTGGTTTACAAAATAAGGGAACTTGGTCTAGGAAACAACATTTGTATTTGGATCACAAAATGGTTAGAGAATAGGGAACAGAGACTTGTGATAAATGGAACATTTTCTAATTGGTCAAAAGTTTTAAGTGTATAACCTCAAGGTTCCGTGCCACTCCTTTTTAATATATTTATTAATGACCTTGCTGATGGTTTAGAGAGTTAAGTTTCTATTTTTGCACTAAACTCTGTAAGGTAATAAAATCAGAGCAAGATGTAGCTTCACTACAGAGGGACTTAAATAAACTGGAGGATTGGGCGGCCAAATGGAATATGAGGTTTAACATAGATAAATGTAAGGTTATGGGGATCAAAAACAAGAACGCAATCTATAAATTAAATGAAATTAATTTATGAGAGGCTATAATGGAAAAGGATTTGGGAGTGCTCGTAGACAGTAGACTTAGCAATAGTGCTCAATGTCAAGCAGCAGCTGCAAGGGCAAATAAAGTATTGGCATGCATAAAAAGGGGCATAGACGCAAGGGAACACAGTGTCATTTTTCCACTGTATAAATCGTTGGTAAGACCTCATCTTGAATATGCAGTACAGTTCTGGGTACCACTCTAAAAAAAAAAGATAATTTGGAACTAGAAAGGGTTCAGAGAAGGACAACAAAATTGATAAAGGGTATGGAGTCATTAAGTTATGAGGAAAGGTTAGCCAGTTTAGGCATGTTTACTTTAGAATAGAGGCATCTAAGAGGAGATATGATTACTATGTACAAATACATTAAGGGTCAATACAGAGAACTTTCATGGGAACTTTTTACCCCAAGGACTATACACAGGACACGCGGTCACCCCCTAAGGTTAGAGAAGAGGAAATTTCACAACCAGCAAAGGAAGGGTTCTTTACAGTAAGGGCAGTCAAGATATGGAATTCACTGCCAGTAAAGGATGTGATGGCAGATTCAATAGATATGTTTAAGAAAGAGTTAGATACATTTTTTGCGGAAAAGTGTATCCAGGGATACGACCGTTAATTAAAATGAAGGATAGTAGTGGATATAGGATAAAAAAATTATTTTCACAATTGAAACAGATTGGCGATTGCTTACTCTGGATCAATTTCAAATATAAGTGAGGGATCGCAGGAGATTCAAATTAAGTTGAACTTGATGGACTGGTGTCTTTTTTCAACCTCATCAACTATGTAGCTAACAATTACCTAATAACTATTAAAAAAACACTACTACTCAAAGGAGATACAAAGGCTTAATTTAGAAATAGGGTCATTTTAGTAAAACAAATGATATATTTTTCATTAAAAACTCATGTAAAACTAGGCATTCTACTTGCTCTGAGAGTAGAGAATGACGTACGCTAGTAAAAGATTGTTGATTCGTTATCGCAGCAATCACATGACCAGGAACCATGTCAGTTTGGTTGTTGCACCCTAACTTGAGGGGGTCAAGAGACAGATGGTCACAGAACTGAGACTAGTCACCCTGTTGTGAGGGGCCCCAGATCCCTGCTACCATATATGTTAAAGCCTATTGACATATGTACAGAGGGTGGGAGCAAAGCCATTAATATTACAAGATGAATATTAACAAAGACATTTTATAGGCTGCGAAGTAGAATTAAAGTTTAATATCTCTATGCTTATGTTGAACCTATGTTACATTCTACACTGATTAACATCTCAGTATAACACCCAGACTCCAAATACTTGTCATTAAAGGTCAAAGGCAATTCAGTGTCAACAGCATATGCTGAGAGACCAGAGATGAGTAACTTGTCAACTCTGGAACCCAGTGGTAAGAGAAATGACTGCTGTTTCACTAATCTCATTATCAGAGGAACTTGTCACCATTACTTCACTCTGTAACACCAGCCATTCAGATACTGAATGGTTAATTGTTATCAGGGCAGTGTAAGAAGTTCCCTGCCTGAAGGCTTGCAAATGTAGCTTTCAATAACAATCATTTCTGCTTTCACTTCCCCTTCAGAAAATGTATTGCTTGAAGGGTGCTTATTATTTGTTTTCAAGTCAGATAAAAGCATCATATGTACATATGCTGTAGATGCGTATTATCTACTTTTTCACGTAGTCTCAAATATGCAAATATCAGCACATAGTCATTTTCTGCTATTATTTCCAAGTTGAATATAACTTTATTTTTTCATCCACTTATGTTCAAGCATTAAAAAAGTTTAACCAGTCATTTATCAGCTCTGTGGGTTATTAAAAATTGAATTGTGGATTAGAAAATAGTTAAATAAATTTAATAAAGAGCTTGTGCAATTCTGTCTGAGCCCATGTAAAATCCCTCCAATATCCTCACAAACTTTATATTTGCTCTATGTAATCTCACAAACTTGTAAAACTACGGAATAGTTGAGGATACAGAATGTATAATACTCATACTTGCCAACTCTCCCGGAATGTCTGGGAGACTCCCGAAATTCGGTTCAGTCTCCCGGGCTCCCGGGCTCGTTGGCATTTCTCCCGCATCCTGGATTTCACCGAGAATCGCGTCAAATGACGAGATTCTCGGTGATTGACGCCATTTTGGAGGGCGGGAGGGGGCGGGACGAGGCCAATCGCGTCATTTTGGCCCCGCCCCCCGCAACGTAAATTACGTTTTCACGGGGGGCGGGGCCAAAATGACACGTTTGGCCTCGTCCCGCCCCCTCCCACCCTCCAGTCACGCCCCCTCTCCCGGAAACTTGTTTCCGAGAGTTGGCAAGTATGATAATACTACAGATGATATAGAGGTGATTGTAATGAACACTGCAGTGTGGATAAAACTGGTCTCACAAGGACAATCTTGCTTCTCCAAACAACTAGAATCAATATTCCATTCCAACTGCATTTTCCAAAAACTGGTTTTGATCAGACTGTCAGGCATCACAGAGCTTTTCGCCGCAAACACTGCAACATCAGGCACACAGTCAAACTATCACCTGTAATATTGCAGTGTGAGTGGCTGGTGTTAGGTTTAACAGATGTATTTACGATTAACACTGGCAATATGAAAGACTTACTGTGGCCTATGGTTATAAAATCTTCTCTTTCCGCAATTTAACAATAAAATTGTGACTAGGTCAGTAAGTGATACTAAGCTCACCGAGGGTACTGGCTGGCAGCTGCTTTGCAGAGGGGAAGCCTTCACTAGAGAATCCCAATAAAAGCTGTCACTGGCAATACCCGCTGAGAGCTAACACTGGCCAAGAAATTTGGTATATAGGCATAAGCCTTTTCTTAAATAAGGCCCTAAGTGAAGCAAATTCCATTCTACAGCACTGTATGCCCCAGTCTATCAGATTGTCTCCAGCCTCCAAACTTTCATAAGTCTGTTATAAATATGTTATAAGTCTCTTTTGTATGTCCCCCCAGTGTTTCCATGGGTTTCATACTGGTCGGTCTGTTGGTTAGTTGGGTCTGATAAAATGTGTGTGTGTGTGTGTGTGTGTGTGTGTGTGTATGTGTGAGTGTGTGTGTGTGTGTGAGTGTGAGAGTGTGTGTGTGTGTGTGTGTGTGAGTGTGTGTGTGTGTGTGTGTGTGTATGAGTGTGGTAGGGAATTTAGACTATAAGCTTCAATGGGGTAGGGACTGTTGTGAATAATTACATATTCTCTGGAAAGAGTATTCATCTTACAGTCACTTGATGTAACCATACCTTGTCTAAATTATTTTGTATACACTCTCAGGAGCATAATCCTTATTACCATAGCATTCCAGTATTAGTGTACCGTAGTATTCAGGTATTTTGTGACTGTCTTTCCAGTAATGACATAAATGACATGTATCCATAGTGCAGTAATATATCCCACTTTTAATATATTTGAATACAGGGACCATTCCTACAAATATATTTCCCTGTGACAGTTATATATAAATATATGTAAGATGTATATTTTCAGAATGTCTCTATAATGTATATTTTCAGACTGTGTGTGTGTACAGCCTCCCTTTATACATTTAATACATTTATTATGCAGGCAGAGTAAAATAGATAAAATTGTGATTAATGCATAAATATATAATAATGAGATGACCCAGTATTTACTATAACATGCTCTCTCATACCTTTTTGAGCCTACTATTGCCACTGACCATTTATAACATATTATTTTTTCTACTGTGTAATCTATTTGTAGGATCCAATGTATTTATATGCCCCAATTTATAAAATGTATTACAACAGACTCTAATATTTGTGTACAACATTCTGTGGATGTGCGTATTCAGGAGTCATTTTCATTGCTCAAAACCTGACAAAATATTCAAGATCCTTAAAAGTCAGATTTTGTATGGCATTTTTTGGAAGAGTTCGGTTGCATTTAATTTCAGATATTCAGTTCTGTCCATACCTACCGTGTTAGTTATACAGGGTAACAGCAGAAACAGCGGTGTCGCCTTCACTAAAGACATTATTCTCCATTGATGCCCATGGTACAGAGTTTCCTTCATGGGTGTAGAATGGTGATGAAAGGAACTGCCTAACATCTACATGGTAAAGTAGAATATTTTGTGTTACAGGTCTCACTAGTGGAAAGTAACATTCCACAGATTACTCCTGAGAGTTGATATGAAGTGGCTTTTATGTTTGTAGAACACATTCAATGCTTTTATTTTACTAAACTGACAAGATGTCACCTACAGCGTTAGTAGATCAAATACACTATAAAATCCCTTGGGTGTCTAAACCACTGTAATGCAATCATCTAAGAACTGTAATATCCAACACCGTCACTTCTGTGAATCCTATTATTTTACATCTGGCTGATGGTATATTTTAACAAAATCCAAATATATAATGATCCTTTTACTAATCCACTCACTGAAGGGAAACAAACTCTCAAATTCTGTATACAACATTTTGGTTAAAGTCCGTTAAATTAAAACGTTGCAGTATATAGCCCCCGTTCTGAAGTGGGAGAGAAATTATCCATCGCATGCAATACAGAGTCATATTAGTAACATCATGCAGGACATGTACTGTGTGGTAGTTCAATGCAGACAAGTGCTTCTCTGGCTTCTAAGAAACGTTTTCATATTATGCCTTAATAAGTAATGTTTGTTAATGTTGTATATACCAGACCATATCATTCAGTTCGGCTTCTCTAATAATCGTGCACCCTGAACTTTCACTGATCCATTTTGCCATAGTATGAGCCTAGTTTACTTGTGGCACCCCTTTAGAGTTATTGCAATTTGCAGTCCCTCTAGTGCATGTGTTGATACTGCATTGTTTTACTGCCAACCAAGCAAAAGGAGTTAAAAGTACTGCAAGATATGTATCAGGGACTGTTTCTGTGCCCAATAAGGGTGTTAATTTAAAAAAATATACACAAAGCAACATTAAAATGTATCCAGCATCTGCTTGTTGTTTCTGAAAACAGCAGTGAATTTACACAATTATAAAACAAAAAAAGTTTAGTAGAAAAGAGCAAATTAAAGCAAACTTGAATAATATGTGTCTCATTAGTGTCTCTATGGGCAGCTTCTAGACGTCTTCCGGTTATGTATCTTTTTTACATGTTTATTTAGAGTCCTCACAGCCTGGTCCTCGGGCTCAAGAAGGGGAAGCTGTGACTTGGAGGTCAGAGGCAGGGCATTGCAATCAGGCTAGCAGAGGTCCCTGCAACTTGTGGGTTGTGGAGCAGAATCTGATGACAGGCAGGGTGGAGGCAAGCTGCACATGGTGACAGAGTGCAGCATGACCACACAGTAAAACTTGCCACCTCTGCCTCTGCAGCTGGGTCATGCCACCACTGCCCTATTGCACCTGCTTCTTTAAGGACGCATGACTTAATTAATATGGGTGCTGGTGGCGTGACAAATCAGAACTGAGATGGCAAGGGTACGTCCCCCTAGTGGCGTGGACAGTTAAAACTGTCCTTGTTGTTGCCCCTTGGTGGTAACCTGAGTGTGATCATTGTGTCTTTGATGGTAACAGAACATTCACAGACATGAGGAGATTGTGATCAAGGGAAACATTTTTGTTTTATATTAGTTCAGTTTAAGACATACATGCAATTTTTCAAGAGTGCGTTACATTAGCAGCGCCATTATGTTGGCTCAGAGTCACGTCTCAACCATGAAGATGAAGATATAAGATGATCGGTTGGGGACTGCTTGTGATAGAAATGCTTATTTAGTATATCCATGTAGACCTTTGTAGTCAGTTGTATACTATTGTAAGGCACAATGAATATACACTTTAAGCTATTTTGTTTATTGTGACAGGATGGACCGCCTATGCCACCATGTCTGTTGTGTTGGGGATCGGCTGGACTTGCCTTACCACTCTCCCCTTTTCTTTATCGCAAATGTGTCCCTCCTGTTGCAGTAGGAGGAGCCTATTGTCATCACTGGCACCTAGAACCGGTTCATTCTAGGTAACTTTTTTTACTAGTGTACCCCCTTGCTGGGCACCTGGACTGGTACACCTGACCTTTTCCTTTAGATCAGGGTTGCTGTGGATGGTTCCCCTTGGCCTATTACACTGGCCAGAGCTTTGGTACTGGATGCAGGGTCCCAACCTCAAACCAGCTGGAAAACAGATTAGATTAGCCTAATATGTAGGTCACATGAATTACAGTAGGGTAAGTAGTCGTCAAGCAGGATCTTGAAGTACAGATGGTATAATACATTACATGGTCAAAACAGTGCATTTTTTATACAGACTTACACAGATACCCTGGCAGGAGGTAATCCAGCATTCTGCCACTCTAACCAACCCAGGTGCTTCATGCAGCCTGTGCATAACTCAGCCTGGAGGGGTTTAACACCTTTTTACATTGCCGCTACTGGCACCGCTAATTGAAATAAATTTATAAAAATAAATTATATCTGCATGATCCAGCCACATTTATACTTCATTTATGCTGTACATCTATAAGAATTATTATTATATATATATATATATATATATATATATATATATACACACACACACATATTTATGTGGAAGGTGGAAGCTATAACCAATGCTCGAAGCAACTTCAACTATTCTGCAGGTTAATACTAAGAACAGCTAAAGCTCTTACTATACTGGCATTCCAGTTCCCTGGAACCATGTTTACCATGACCGCATCTCAGAATGCACCATAGATATCATAGATATTTTTATTAGATTTGCATACTTTATACCATTTACTCTAATGTTTTTAGTTCATGTTTCATTACATTGTTTTGATTTAAAATAAAAACATAATAAGCTTATGTGCCAAAATGTTCATCTATTATTAGAATAAACCAAAGGCCTTAAGATGAATTGAAAACACTCTGGACTATCTTGATATACAAGTTTGATTTGATGCTGCAGATGTACATGTGTTTTTGTAGTGCTGAATCCATTACATTGTACACATGCGCGTATCATTTAGATTAGTCTTCATTCTTCTCTTTTTTCTATTCTTCAGCTGCTTCTATTTGAAATAGAGAGATGTGAAATTAGGTTGAAATTTCATACAAATCGAGTTTAAAGGATCAGGCTGTTTCACACAAGTGGACATTCAAAACTATTCTGCAAAATGTTCTCCTGATTTGGTATATGGCTATGAATTCATCCCAGTCCTACCCCAACCACACCATACAGAATGAACTGACCGTCATTGCCCCAGCTCTACTACTAGGCTGTAAACAAAATGTGAATTTACGAATACAATGAAGAATGGGAATCTGCAGAACGACGAAGCAAAAATGTAAAAAGAAGCTTGTATAGTCAGAACGTTACACCACTGTGAAATGGCCTGTGAAATACGGCTTGCGTGAAATTCCACTGCAAATCCGCTCATCACTAAGCGTCCATCAACTTTTGTGAGAAATGTGTTAGTGTCTATGCTCCAGTATAGTTCCTTATAGCAGGTACTACATGCACTAAATGACAAAAGTGCATCACTTTTATTTCTATAGTCACATGTAAATGAAATAGCTCAATATAGTCAAGCAAAAGGTATCTAAAATATGTTCATGTTTTTTAAATTCTCACTTAAATTCATTAGATAATTCTAAAAGATACTTTAGCCTGAAATACATAAATCTGTCTGAACAGCTTCAAAAGATATTTACTCAGAAGCATGTGTACGTTCTGCACATTAGGATTGCTGTCCAAAATTGTTTGCATAAAACTGTAAAAAATATTTACAGTAATTAAAAGCATGTGGAGGCTTTAGCTTCCCAGAGTTAAGTTAAGAATACTGCACCACCATGTCAGCCCAAAGCCACGGCAACAGATCTTCACAGCACTTTGCTATCGGCTAATTGCTAAAAAGAAAATTCAGCTGAAGGATGAAGCCACAGCTAAAGAGGAAGCAATAAAAAACCAAAGTAATTATGTTCTAGAAAACCTTATGCTTTAAAACATTTACTATTCATAGAGGCTTGCATCAGGTTCCATAGCAACAGGCTGCGGCTCTGCATATACATGATACGAGTAGAGTTTAAATATGTATTGTAGGCAAGATACTGTATGTACAAACACATTCTCAATCTCAAGACCAGAAGCACCTAGTTTTATGGCTTCTTTTAAAAATGTCCGTGTGCTCTGATGCATGCCACTATCTTTGGATGTGGGCTGCCACTGACAGCCTAAGGGTCCCATGAAAGGTCACTAACTGACCGTTTGATGCTCTGATTATCAACACACTATGTTCAAAATGAACGCAGTCAACTAAATGCAAAAGTGCAAAGAACTTCCACATTCAGTGGCAGGGGAATTCTGGGAAACCTACTGACATTACAGAAATGGAAGTTGCTCAATCAGTTTACAAGTTCACAGCAGGTAGAAGAAGATAATCTAGAAAAGAGACATACACAGAAAAAATTCCGCCAGCACACTGCTGTGAAGGAGTAAAACAGTGGCTGTTCTATTTGTACATAAATGCAGGAGTCTTAGTTACACACATTTGCAAATATATGATAAGCCACCTGCCAGGTCAAGATGCCCCTGCTAATACAGTGATCCTAACTCAAACAATGAGAGTCCCTGAATTTCATCATAGATTTGTGTGTTTTTAAATAGAGAGCTAGCATTATTACCCTAACTTCCAGACCTTTTTGTTTGGAGGGTTTAATAAGAAAATACTGTAATATCTTTGAGTTAGCTGCTGTCCCCTGAAGTTTCCACTGTTGGGATGTTCTATAAACCGTGGCAGTTGATAGCTTCATGTGGGTTGAGTTTACTGTGATTGTTAATATATGCCTGTTGGAGTGATGGTGATCTGGGCTGTGCAATTTGGGACCTATAGGGTTTTTTGTAAAATATTGTTATATGGAGATGATGTTAAATTCAGTTAATCTAATCCAGAATTGGGTTAAATTAATTTGTTTTAAAATAAAATGTCAAGAACAAACAGTTATAGGATACAGAATTTAGGAAATTCTGACATGTAACTAAAAAAGTAGGCAAGTCTTTAATGTATAAAACTGAATAACTGTATGTCCTGCACTGAGCTTATTTGTGGGAATAATACTATTAAATCAGCAGTTGTATTACACAAGGGGTTGATGCCAAACCCTCTTTAGATGAAAAATACTCAAAAAAACATGACAAGAGTTTTGTCTTTGATAAAGTTCGGCTGAGCTAAATGAAACACGTTGACAGTGAGGAGTAAAAAGAAGCTATTGACACTGGTTGCTTTGCAATTTGGGCTGACATTGGCCATTTGGATCCTTATTTAGTTTAGACTCTTAATGTGGTGGCCACTGGGCGGTGAAATAAACTCCTTCTATGCCTACACATATGAGACCTGTCAACACCAGACGACTGTGGATACATGCAGGGCTAATACTATCTATGTCTCTGCCAGGCACTGCTTCTATACATCCGTGCAGAGCTGTGTTTATCAAGCCTTACCACGGTAGGATCTTGTCAGGAGCCATTGCCATATATTGAAATGTCTGTTTACGCTGACGGTTATCCTTATGCACTTCTGCTGAGCTGTATAAAATAAGCTTAATTATTACATAATCGTGTCAAGAGCAAGTGGCAAATTACTGAAGGTAGCACTATACAGCTATTTTGGAAATCTTAAACCAGTGGGCCAGATGTGTGCGGGTGCATGATCAGTGGACATTAATTTTGGTTTTAATTAAGACTGGTCTTGATTTATGTATCATTTATAAGTTTTTTTTTTTGTTATATATATATATATATATATATATGTTTATTTTTCTACATTTCTGACTGTATATATACAATAAATATCTGTTTTGGTCAAACTATTCCCAGTATATTCCAATAATTTCCACCATAGGGAGGTTGATTTTTATGGCATGTGTCCAAGGTTTTGGATTTCTAAATATATAGCGCTGTTATGTTTTTTTAGTTTTTTTTTAAATCTTTACTGTATGCAGAGCTCCTTATACTGTCATTAGATATTGATATAATATTTAACTGTCTTCTGCTAAGGCAGGGGTGGGCAAACCAGTCCTCAAGGGCCATCAACAGTTCATGTTTTTAGGATTTCTTTAATCATGCACAGCTGAGTTAATCTATTTGGCTGGGTCAGTAATTATCCCAGCTGTTTCTACAGACAGAAATCCTAAAAACATGAACTGTTGTTGGCCCTTGAGGACTGGTTTGCCCACCCCTGTGCTAAGGCCTGGGCATGCAGGCATTTGTCTGCTTTTGTTTATTTTTTATTCAACTTTTTCTTGGTGTTTTTCTGCTATGTCTATTTTTTATCAGATTCATCAGCACCAGATTAAGATTAAAATGAACAGCAAAGAAAATTTAAATAACTCAAGAAAATACAAAGCAAACAAAACAACATGTATAGCTCTGAACTGGCTAAGAGAAGGCTACATCCAAAGACACTGAACGGGGAAAGAGGGGTCTCTGTGTGCTGCATTCAGGGGGATCTCTAAACTGCAGTTAGGGGATTCTCTTTGTTGTTGGTCTCTATACTATGATTGAGTGGGGTCTCTATGATGAGTTTGAGGCCGGTTTTGTACTGCTAGGGAAAGTATGTGCTGCAGTTAGGGGGATCTCTATACTGTTGTGGGGTCTCTGTGCTACAAAGTAGAGGGGGCTTTTTGCTGCAAAGGGAAGGGTTTTCTGGAAACTGTAGGGGACTGTTCCACAGAGTATCTGTGTAAGGTTGATCTTTGCAAAGGGAGCCCTTTTGACACAGTTGCCTACTCTCCCGGAATGTCTGGAAGACTCCTGAATTTCTGGCAGTTCTCTCAGGCTCACGGGAAAGCAAGGCATCCTCCCGCATCCATCCACTTCACTTCCTTAGTGAAGTAGGTGGGGGTGGGGCTTAGTGACGAGATTCACACCGAATCACGTCATCCTGGCCGTGCTCCTGCTGCAATAGGCTGAAAATGGTGTAGTTTAGCAGAGGGGGCGTGGTCTAATGATGCTGTTCCCATGGTCACACCCCCAAGACATGGCAGTGAGATCTCCCCTCTTGGAGGGAGATCTCAAATGTCGGGGAAGTATGTCTTTAGAATGTAAGATGCCACGAGCAAGGCCCGCTCTTCCTTCTGTCTTGTTTCTCCTTTGTCTACCTTGTCTACCTGTATTATGTCATATTCTATTTTTGTATAAGTCAAAGCTCTGCCTTATGTTTATTTTGGTATAAGCTATAATACTCGCGCTGAGGAATCTATTGCGCCTTACAAATAAGTGATGATGATGATGATGGTTAAGTTCATTGAAGGGGACTTTGTGCTATGACAGGTCGCTGTGCAAAGCTTCCTGTGAAAAGAGCTGCTCGTTGTGTAATGATAATATGGGGATCAACATGCCATTGCCAAATTCAAAGTAATGATTTTATAAAACTTAAAATAATGCTATATTTAGTAACTGAAATATATGCTAAACAATAGTTAACTGGCAATCAGATTAGACACATCTGGTCCAAATAAAAACAGCACAAAATGACATGTAAGTTAACAACTGTTCCTGGAATCTGGGTAGTGGTTTCTGTCCACAGGTCTTCTGTTTCCTTCCTCACCCAGAGCTTGCCTGTTAGTTTGTGATAACAACTTGCAAAACTGAAAATACTGCTCTATAGCTGGCAAGCTTTACTCTACTTCTGCTATTAGTGTCTCACTGCAGGTGCAATTGTATGTGATAGACTCCTTATTACCACAGGCAGGTAGCATGCTGGGAATTGACTGATGGGGAAAGTTTTCATGCTCACACTCTTGTGAAATACCATTACAAAGAAAGGCATTACCTACAATTTTGTGTGTGTGTGTCTCTCACTCTCTGTTTTTTTTTCCCACCCCTGTCTTTGACTTACATAAAAAGGATACATTGCATTTGATGGCATTTCTGCTCATATAAATAATAATTTTATTTAGTATCTTTATCGCTGTCTATATTTATTATTCTAATATTATGTTTTTTGCTTTTGCCTACATTAATTGGAAAACAATGTTAATAAAATATAAGTAAAATATCCTTGCAGCTTCCATTTTTTATTATAAGATATATACAGTGGTCAAAGTGGACATTTAGAAGTGGCCGTATGGAAATCTAGACATAGCGGTATATACAATGCAGGTGAAGGAATTTGATAGTTTTACAATGAAGGTAATAGGAGAAGTGGTGGTATGGCATATTACCGTATACCAGCCTGCTTTGACCACTGGATGCATATATAATGGAACACACTAAAGTAGTGTCATGAGATAAATTCTGAGCATAGCGTGTGGAAGAAATAAACAGAAGAACTATAGGGCTTCTTCTTGCTACTGAGAAGTTCCTAAATATACCTTTTATACCTTTCCGACCACATCAGTTTTAGATAATTAACTTTTATCTACCAGTGTGTTACTAACTGAATTATATCAGATGACAGTCATTTTTCTGGATACCAAAATGCACTGAGCCTGTGCGTACAGCTCACCCACTATGGCTTCTGCACTGGAGACAAATTTGTTTGTGACAATGGATTACCAATTAGTGTGCATGGGAGAGAAGTGCTGGAAAGACATACCGCTTACTTCAGAACCACTTCGACCACTGGTATTAACCTATTTACTCTAACCTGCCATGTTTTACCTTATTTTGTATATTGGATGGAAATCTTAATATTTGTTGTGATTCCCTCTGCTTTATACATTAATATTTTTCGCAGAGTATTAAAAAAATATCTCCCCAAAATTCAGAACTTAATCCCCCCTATCCTTCCCCCTCCAATCTGCCAGATCCCACCAAGAATCACAGAAACCATGACAACTCAACAATCATGCCCACATTAAGACAATAAAATGTCCACTTTTTCTTCCGCAGGTCAAAAATCAGGAATGTCCTAGAAAAAACTGGGAGCTGTTGGAGGTACAGGTCGTAAACAAAAAAGTGTAAGGCCACTAAATGTGTCTAGTATGGTGTGTATGCACTGAGTCTACCAATGTCTGGAATTGTGCAGGAGTGATGTAATAGAGAAAGTCAGAAAGTCACTCAACTGATGCCTGGTTAATGGTGGTGGAAAATTCTGACACAGAGATCATTCGAGGATCTCATAATTGCTGAATTGTGTTCCAATCTGGTAGCTGAAAAGTCTCCCATTAGGTAAACATACTTGGCTTGTCATGTTTTTTTGATCCTGAAAATCAGTCCTCCCCTTAGGAAAAAAATACTGCAACATTGGGTGAAGATGATCACTTCATTATGTAGCAATTAGCATTGACTTTACTTTCTAAGGCAGGGATGAGGAATGTCTGGCCGGCGGGCCGTAGAAGGCCCACAAAATGAATTGGTGTTTTCCTCTGCCACCCCCTGCTTCTCTATCCCCCAATTTTTTAAAAAAATGTAAAAAAAGATCTGACAGGCCATACGGTCGCATTCCTTCCCACCCTGTGCACAGAATGTAGTGAGAAGCCGCGGCCTGTGAAGAACACTAAGGAGAAGAAGGGAGCTTGATGAAAAGTAAACAGAAGAGAATACAGAAGTCAATTGAAAGGTAAGTGAAGGGGAGAAAAAGAGCATGAAAGAGGGGAGATAAAGGGAAGAAAAAAAGCATACATGGCACAGCATGAAAGAGAGGAGACAAGGGGGAGAAAAAAGAGCATAAAGGGCACAGTGTGAAATAGGGGAGACAAAGGGGACAAAAACAGCATGATGGGTGCAGCATGAAAGAGGGGAGACAAAAGGGAGAAAAAACAACATGAATGAGGGGAGGCAAAGGGGGGGGGGGAAACAGCATGAATGACGGGAGGCAAAGGGGAGAAAAAGCAGCGTCAAGGGCACAGCCTGAAAGTGGGGTGCCTGACTGTTACATAGCTTGCCATATTGCAGAGCCCACATTTATTCACTGTCTTTGTCAACACACACGATAACTCCAATCCAACCTTCATCCACACGTCCACGATCAACAATCCTCGCTGGATAGTTATTAAAACTTAAGTGGTGTGACATCCTACAAATGGTGACTACAAACAAAAGAAAAGTTGATGCAGAGTGTCAATCTTTCCAAGAGAAATGGACAAATGGTTATTTTTTTGTTGAAGTCAAAGGCAAACCTGTGTACCTAGTTTATGGTGATGCAGTAGCAGTAATAAAAAAAAGCCAATCTGGAGCGTCATTACAGCTCAAAACATGCTAAATTCAACAAATTTGGAGGCCAAATTGCAGAGTCGACTGTGCTCCAGACTGACCAACGCAAACCTGGAAAAGCAACATCATAAATACCAGTTAACATGACACGCCTCACCAAAGAGAAGCAGTTCCAGCCATCACATTAGGGGTGAGTTAATTAAACGTTTGACCAAATATAGCAGGCTAATTTTAAAGGTGAAAATTTTATATGGCTCCTGAATGATGTTATAAATATCCAAATGGCCCTTGGCAGAAAAAGGTTCCCCACCTCTGTTCTAAGGGAATGACTGCACCTAAACCCTGCCAGGAAAACGCACCCCTCACCATTACAGAACCACCAGAACCATTGTCAGAAACAAGAACTTACAGCTCTCTAGTTCTTTAGGTTGTGCCACAAGTTTTGAGATTATCAACATTTATGTCAATTAAAACAAAATCAAGATAGCGAATATGGGGTCTGATTCATTAAGGAAAGTAAAGCAAAACAATGAGTAACTTTTAACCTTGCAAAACCATGTTGCATTGGAGGGGGCAGTAATTTTAAAATGTGAGGACAGTTTTATAATTGGGGTAGAGCATGTCCTAGATCAACTTTTAGGGCTAGATTTACTAAGCTGCGGGTTTGAAAAAGTGGGAATGTTGCCTATAGCAACCAATCAGATTCTAGCTATCATTTTGTAGAAGGTACTAAATAAACGAAAGCTAGAATCTGATTGGTTGCTATAGGCAACATCCCCACTTTTTCAAACCCGCAGCTTAGTAAATCTAGCCCTTAATGTCAGTGTAAAAATAAAGCTATCAAGTATTTGCATCCTACATGAAAAAACAGCAAGTATTTAACTTATGTGCAAAATAATAAACTCATTTGCTCCCCTTGCCTTGAAACATGGTTTTGCACATTGTAAAAGTTACTAATATTTTACTTTCATTTCCTTAATGAATCAGACCCATGATATTTTTTTTTTTGAATCTTTACTTCTAAATTGATTTAGTATGACAGAAATAGTAGCACAGTTTTTATGCGTGTGTAAGTTCTCCACAAGTGTGGCTGTCCGGAATACTTTATTGCCTGTTGTCGCGGGCACTCACTGACTCTTACCCCACACTTGTGGAGGACTTACACACGCATAAAAACTGGGACATTATTCATAGGTATTTATTGATTTTCCTATTTTGCTGGACTTTTTCGGAATACCCATTAAGTCCACCAGGCTATAACCATCCTTGCCTCACTGCAGCTGGGACCGGAAGGATACTGCCTGCAATACTTGAGGTCTATCCTCAGATTACATACCTGTGAAATGTATTTATGACCCATATGCTTTGTGATTTACCCTATTGGGTTTGTTGCTCATTTGTTCTGGCCAGAACTATGTATGTCCACTGCATATCAATAAACTAAAAACTTATACACTACACCCTCATAGCGCTGAGGAATCTTTTATATCTACCCAAAACAATTGGGATAGGGGTTCCCTTTTCTCCACCTACAATAGAAGTGTTGCACTATACCCTAACTGTATCTGCACCACTGTGTATATATTGATATCTGAGACGGTATGCTATGTTGGAGGAAATTCGTTTTGTAACTTTTCTAGAAGTCCAATGTTAATTAAGCCTTTACATTTTAGAGTGACCCACACATGTTTTTAGTCTGAATTCACAGGAGGGGGTTGATACCTTTTTATCCTGTGTATCCTGTGTCTTAAAAACATAGGAAAACTATCTGAATAATGCAATAGCAAATAATTTAGGAAATCACAGATTCATGTGAATTTTGTAATGTTTAAATTATGTTAAATCCAAGTTTAGAGAATATATTGCATCTTGATGCTAAACATTGAATGTAATATCTCAGATCTTGTGGTCCCAGATATGGGTAGGGGGCAGGATAACCCCTTGCCAACATGTGCAACAGTATATAAGGAGCTATATTTTGTATTTCAACTGTTATATACCATATGTACTTCTGGGTGATCACTAGTACCTTCAAATAATGTGTAAAGGTCCTTATAAGGACTGACCCATGAGCAATAAACATCCCTTCTTAAAGATTTTGCCTGACCCTATTGCCTGCTGTATCCTGTGACTACCAGAAAAGAGCTTACACTCTAATCTGTTCCCTGGCTTGCCTCCCCCTCCAAGTTAACATGGAATGGTAAAATTGTGTTAATTCCATTTGCTAGGATCTTGACATTGGGCCTGATTCATTAATGAAAGTACTCATTTTTTTATTTACGTTTTCTCCTGGACAAAACCATGCTACACTGCAAGGGGTGCATATTAGTTTATTATTTTGCACATAAAGAAAATACTGGCTGTTTTTTTCCTAGATCAACTTTAAATGTCAGTGTCCAAATAAGCTATCAAGTATTTGTGTGCTACATGAAAAAAACAGACAGTATTTTTCTTATGTGCAAAATAATAAACTAATGTTGGATTGCAACATGGTTTTGTCCGGAAGACTTAAGTAAGAAAGCTTACTCAATTTCTTGCTTAACTTTCCTTAATGAATCAGGCCCATGGAATTTAAAGTGTCAGACCAGTTTTGAAGAAACCTGCTGCTCGCACAATAGGTCAAAATCTGCTGTCAATTAATCTGCAGTTGGTTGCAGACCATTTACCCAGGTGTTTCCATTTATTTTTTTGTCCACTTTCTGTGTGTTAAAAATGAAAAAAATACTTTATAATCAAGCTGAATAAACATCCCATTATAGGTAGAACAGGACATCAATGTCAATCTGTGACTTGCTGAACAGCAAAGTGTTTGTTTACTAAAATTCACTCAAGTGCAATGAGAAGTATAAAGTTATTCTCCTTCAACCAGCACATAGCAAAATGTTTAAAATAAGTGGCTTTGAAGCTGCAAATTATCCCTGGTCATTAAGGTGTGAATTATTTCATAAATGGAAGGAATCAGCAGGTAAAATAATCATTAGCATTTCTTATGTGTTTCGATTCTTTTCTACAGGTACCTAATCTCTCTTGTGAGAAGTCATCCACTTTGCATGTATAGCAACCTTATTAAAAACTTTCCTTGTTTTTCAGAGACCCAGGTTTTAAAATTTTGTCCCTGGTGATTCAAATCATCTATAGATGAGTGGTTTATAGTGAAGGAATCACCTAATTTGACAGGTACTGTGGTCATTTAGTTAGGGGCCACTTCTGCTATCCCATCCTTAGAAAATGTAAACCACTGGCCATGTGGCCAAGACAAAGCAGTGACCACCTAATACCAATCATATGTGCAGCTACTAACATCCATATTTCCTGCAATTGGAGAACTTGACACCGCTCGATCTTCTGGGTGGTCCACAGAGTCAATCGAACCTCCAAATTGGAATATCGTATAGCATTATCAGCCAGTCAAGTCCTCAATACTGACAGATCTGGGCCTCTTGGCTCATCTACAGACATTCTCAAGGTCTTTCCAGACTCAAGAAAAGTAAATACTTTTTCACATTTCACAAATCTGCACTTTTTGGGAAGGTAGCAAAAAGAAAGCAATTGTGGAAGAAAGCCAACATAAAATCTCACCTACAATTTGCCAGAAAGCATGTTGGAGACCTTCTTATGTGGTGGAAGAATACGCTATGGTCTGATGAGATAAAGGGGTCAATTCAGTGAGCCGCAGTCCCATAGTAACCTCACAGCTATGTTTCTGCATGCAAATGCACAAATTAAGGCTATGAAAACATTGTTCCGATAGAGGCACGAACAAAAATGAACGAAGGTTATTACCTAGACCATCATGCTGTAAAATAGCCACGAAACTACTATGAAAATTGAATTAGCCCAAACATTAATGTCCTCAACATTAGGTGCTATATTAAGCATCATTCCAAGTACACTAGCAAAATGCTGAATGTATCCAAATAGTATACAAAATGGATGGAGCAAAATATAGACAAATCTTGGAGGAAAACCTGTCACAGTCTGTAAGAGACCTATAATTTGGAAAATATTTATATTCCAGTAGGAAAATTACAGAATATTCACAGCAAAAGGCAAACTGGAGTAGATGAAATACAAAAAACTCAACGTCCTGTGTTGTCCAGTCAAAGCCCGGACCTCAACCCTATCAAGAATCGGTGAAATTATTTGAAAAATGTTGTTCACCAGTGGTTCATATCCAACTCCATGAAACTTTTGAAATACTATAAAGAAGAATGGGCAAAACCTGCAATATTCAAACATGCAAAGCTGGTAGAAACTTACCCAAATTGACTCTCAGCTAAAGCTGCTACTACCTACCTACTACCTGTATTACATGTATTTACATATATTTTGTTTAGTTGATCAGTGGTAATAATTTGTAAATAAATCCATGTTCATTCCATGAAGTAAGAATATAAATTGTGAAAAATCCCAAAGGAGGTAAATACGTTTTATAGCCAATGTGCATAATGCATACATGGTACTAAAAACTGAGTGTAGCTGCTTGTGCAAGAAAAAATCTACTCATCTGATAAAATACATAGTCCAGTGTTAGAACATGCAGGTTTGTAAACTTCTCCAACTTCTGTTACCCAAATTAAATAGTTCAGTTTTCACTTGCACCTTACACTAATTAGCGTTATGACAATTAATTATCTTATCTCATTAATAGGGTGACATGAAGAGCATTCCCTGTAAACTTTCTGCAACCATTATGCTTGAAGGCACTGAATAGAAGTCAACTAAACATACAATAATATTTGCCCCAGGGGGATTAATGGGCTATTTCAGAATCATCACAGTGAAGAGTGACCCAGGACAGGGGAATGTAACATGTGTTGAAAGCTGTCTATCCAGAGGAATTATATAAACATCAACACAGGAGGAAATGAACAATTGGTGTACATCAATAGAATATAAAGCCTCCCCACAATAATGAATGATAGTAATATGAGAAACCCTTGACATACTTGCAGTTCCAAACAGTCATTCCTATCGCCTGACCATTAGCTGAAAATCCTGCATGCACACTTGGAACATTCTACTTTAACAGGATCTGGCTTGGGTCAAACAGCTCATTTACTCCACTAGAGTTTATAAGAAGCATTGAAACCAGTGATCTCTCTCTCTCATTAACTGAGAAAACATAACAGGTGCACATGTGTGAGATCATAAGGGTCTTATAACACCAGCGCCTCTTCCTCAGCCAAAGGCCTCTAAGTTGTAATCAATACACAGCAGCTCTGCTTGTCAGTCTTAGCTTCTGGTAGGAATGAGACCACTAAAACTTTTTCCTCCAATGACCGAGTTACTTGAGAAATGCAGCTCTTTTGCAACATTATTATTGCACATTTTTCATTTTTCCACTCGGAGACATTCAAAATATATTTGTATAACTGGCAGATGATGTATAAGTGCCATAAAAGTCACTGTAGGGAACAGAGTCTGACTAATTCAAGGTAAATAGTCCATTGTTAAATTTGGAAGAGTTATTTGTGATGTTGAAATATTTTGCTGAGTTTCACTCAACCCACTAAGCAATCTCCTGCACCTAACAAACTAGGCGTTAAAAAATGTTAAAGTAGAAAAAGTTCCATATTCACTAGCAACAAACTGAAAGACAGATATATATATATATATATATATATATATATTTATATATATATATATATATATATATATATAACATTGTCATCGAACTAAGGCAAATACTGTGGAATGCTCGGTGCAATACATTTATTGCTGAGAGTTATCCTATTCCTTCCAATACACACACACACACACACACACACACACACACACACACACACACACACACACACACACACACACAAACACACGACTAATAACCCTTCTTTTTTAATTGCTGTGGCAAAATGTTTTTATTGATCAGAATAATAACACCATATTTGAAAAAGGTTGGATGAATACAACATTTCTTTAAGTATGAAACAGATGCTGGAGCACATTTAGGGGGGTCTTCCAGTTGTCCGGACAGTCTGCCGACTGTCTTGATTTTGGTGGGACAGTCCCAATTTTAGGTGACTGTCCTGCTAAGTCAGAACTTTGTCCAGACTGCAGGGGCAGTTGGAAGTAATTGTTCGCTTCACACTGCTCTGTTCGTGAACCACGGACCTTTGTGCACCCGATAGTAGTGCATGTAGTACTGCCCTGTACTTGAAGGGGATGAAAAGAGATGGAGAGTAACCAAGCACTGTCTTAAACTATAGCAATGCCGCTTGCACTTTGGTCATGCCCACTCTGACGGGATAGTGTGAAAAACCCCATTTAGAAATCCTGCGTTTGCCCCTGAGGTGTACTAATAATGATAGTTAGAACTGGGTACCTCTATAACAGTGGGGCCACAGCAAATTATATAAAAGAAAGAAATCAATGGCCAGATGAGATGATGGCCATTATCATGAATAGCAGGGACTAGAGATATGGTTGCCCCCTCATCAGTATATTACATGTCTGGCTGATAAAATGGGACTTATCAGAGGCAAGGAAGTCTGTTATTTTTCCTGAAAATGTGAATTCCTTAGGTAGGGAATAATTACTAACCTCTGACCTACCACTAGAGGCAATTACTGGCCAATTACTGGCCACGAGGTGTAGAACTGACCAATAGATATATAACGCTACTAGTCTCTGACCTAACAAGTAATTTCAGCTAATTTTGGTTTACAGGGACATGTAGACTAATGATCCAACCCCCATTCCTTTATACCTTGTGTATGCCAGCCAGTGCTGAAATTATCATGATGAAAAACTAAATAAAAGTAAATGCCATTAAACCAACAATTTAAAAAATAAAATGTTTCCTATGTATTAAATATCCATTCAATACATATATAGTTGTAGCCAAAATATTGTCAGCTTTGCCCTTTTTTAAAATAACTCACTCATTTCTTGTAAACATAAGTTAAAATGAATAATAAAATTTGTTCTCCACAATTCTTCTCTGTTAATATACAGAGCATTTGTATATTAAATCAGAAAATAAAAAAATGGCATTGACAAAACTATTGACACCCTAGACTCACTATTTGGTAGCACAGTCTTAGCTCAAGATAACTGCAATCAACCACTTCCTATAGCCATGGATGAGCTTCTTGTACCTCTCTACTGACAGTTTAGTCCAGTTTTGTTGTGCAAACTACTCCAGTTCTCTGCTGTTTTCAGATCTCTCCGCAGGTTCTCTATGGGGTTTAGATCTGGATTCATTGCTGGCCACTTCAGAACAGTCCAGTTTCTTGTCTTGAATCATTCTTGTGTGTTTTTTGATATCTGTTTAGGGTCATTGTCCTGCTGGACATGACCTTTGACAGAAACCCAGCTTTCTTACACTGGGTTCAACATTGCATTCCAAAATGGTCTGGTCCAGATTCTGTGACGCCATGCATATGTTCAAGGCACCCAGTGCCATACGCAGCACGTCAACTCAAAAACATCACTGACCCTCTTCCATGTTTGACTGTGGGGAAGGATTTCTTTTTTTTTGAAGTTTCATTTTATTTTCTATAAGCATAAAGATGATGTGCTTTACCAAAAAGCTCTAATTTTGTCTCATCTGTTCACAAGAAATTCTCCCAGAATAAATTTGCTAGTTCAGGTGTGGTTTGGACAACTCTAGTTGGGATGTCTCTCAGTAATGGAGTCTTCCTGGACCTTCTACCGTATAACCTCATTGAGTTGGTGACGAATGGTGCGAGTTGAAACTGTACCTTGTGTCTGAAGGCAGCTTGAAATGTTTAGCAGTTAATCAAGGTCCCTTCTCCACCATTAAAACAATTATGTGTGGCAATATTTGACCCAGTTTTCTTTTGCGGCCATGGTCAGGGAGGTTGGCTACAGTGCCATGGCACGTAAACTTTCTAATGACATTACATATGGTGGAAACAGATACCTCAACATGCTTGCTACAGTATCCTATCTGACCTCCAAGGGGGGTCTTTTTTCCATGCTCATTGCACTGTACACAGGGACACAAAACAGAAGAATGAATCACTTTCTCTATTCAAGCTAATTTTTTGAGTGAGTTTTATATTGCAGGCACCTGATACTCACTGCAGATGAATTCAACTCCAAAGTGAAGGAGAATTACCTGCTTGAAATCTAATTATTTGTAACTTCTGAAAGGTGGCAATAATTTTGTCAGACACATTTAAGGCTTTCTGTATGGAATAAGCTGGGACATTTTTTTACATTTTGTGATTTATTGAACTGCAAACCAACATAATTGTTAAATTCACCAATTTTCTGGAATAAATGGTGCATTATAAGAAAAAAACTGCAAGGGTGACTATATTAAAATGCAGACCAGTTTTACACTATAATCTCTAGTATAAAGTTTTCAATGGGCCGTAAAACTAAAAAGTTTTATTTAATGCGAAGGGAGGTTTAAAATGAAAGAAGTTTGGAAACTGACATTTACTCTTTTGTATAGTGAACTTATTCCATCTGTCTGCACTCCTTTACACACCTCTAGTTCACAGAGATCTAACCTGGGAGTGGACAGTAGTCATGCACCTTGGAATCTGCTGGGCAGACCATCCAAGTGCACTGGTGCAAAACCAAGGAATCTTGTACTAAGCACTGAGAGTGTAAATGACAGAAATAATAATTTAGGTAATTTTGTATAGTGGTTTGACTTATCTCCATTCAGTATAAAAATGTGATTGTATACAGAAATCATGAAGTTAGAGCATTCTCTATTTTCACTATCTGGAAACCTTGTCTATATAAAAGTATTATATATTTTTACTAACCTTGTTGTTTCCAGTTATTGAACACAAACAGACTTCTATTTACTGAATAATGCCATCACTGTAGGGCCAGCTGCACAGGCGTTCTTGAGTGGTCTCTTTATTCACATGAATTACTACTAAGGTTGCGGTATTGCAACAGCATTTAAAACCTTGTCATCCTCTAATTAACAAAAATAGTAATAATAATATAGTAATAAAAATATGGTTTACAGAAAATGGCATCAGAATGTGATGTCATATAAACATTACACATTGGACCTGTCCCTTTTAAAATAGCCCAAGGAGGACTGAAATAAATTGAATTTTAAAACTAAAATGTTTTGTCTGCCAAAGAATGCAATGCATTGCTCAAGCAGGCTCATATGTCTACACTCATATTGAAAGTTATGTTCATGGTATTTTCCTGCTATGTTCTAGGATATGTCCTTATGTTTTTACTGACAGTCAATAAAAATCCATAACAGTCTGTCTAGCAGTAAGAAAAAAAAGTAGAGCTCAGTTAAAATATGGCACCATACTGACTGGCACTAGTAAACTTCATGCAGGCTTGGGCTGTCCATTAACGTTGCCAGAGTGTGCTCCAGTGGGTACCAAGTCCAATTGCAATATATTTGATTAAAAAAAAATAATAGAAAGTGCATTTATTGTTCAGATGTCATAAAATCATAATCAGTAAATACATCCATAATGTAGATTATTGCTTATGCATGGTACAAAATATGTGTAATACATAAAAAATATTATTTTGTAATGTGCCCTTGTCATTGGATTTATTGCAGTGCTTTGCATGACCCCAACCTTCACTGGTATAAAGCAGGGAAAAGAGATGTAAGTTTCCATCTATACTTGTTATTAGCCCTGTATTCCCCATACCTTGTTCCCTTAGTTCCTTTGAATGTTTTATTTTCAATCTTTAGTAAAGAAATGTCTGTGAAAAATATTGGTCAACAATGCATTTTAATTAAATTCCAGTAAAGTATTTATTTCATATGTCAGCAACCCTGTATGCTCTGTAATGATATTGTAAAGATAAATTACTTTATTTATTGATTTTATTTTCATCAGCACCAGTTAAATACAAGAAAGAAAATATTGATTGCTCACCTGTTAAATGGTATTATTTGTATAAGATATGGAGCTTGCAAATTTACCATTCAACTAAATTAAGCATTATAAATGCAACATCGTCAATGCTAAAAAGTACCCTTCCACATCTACAACACTATTGGTTAATAAAATAATCTAGAGTTTTGGCAAAAACATAGTTTTCTATCAGTGAACAAACACAGGCCATGCAAATATTGGGACAGCAATTTGTATATGGTAAAAGATCAAAGTTCATTGATGCAAAAGGTTAAAAATAATAAGCAGTGGGGTCGTCTACTGAAATTATTTGGTGCATCAGACAGAATGAATATTTAAGGTACAACCTAAAATATGTCCAATGTTGATATATTATGGACCCTTACTATACTAGGTAAGTATGTATAGATGCAGCAAAACAGATGAAAAAAAGTAAATGTGAATATTAAAATAAATAATTACTAAATGTAGCCACAACTGTGTCTAATAAACAGTGTCTATGTGTGGTAAGCAAACCAGATCTGCTGGTAATTAATTGACTTTCACACTTTGCAAAAAAAGAATATAACTGTATCCACTTGTGTTATTGTTCCACCCTGGAGATAGCGACTGTGGCTCCTATTTATCAAAGAGCTCATTATCACATCTCCCTATGTAAGAAAAAGGGATACCATTGGTGATAACATCAGTTTTTGTTTCCAGCAAAGGCTTGCGCAGCCTATTTAAGAAGTGTCATGGAGGTAATTGCAGTGCTGCAATGACTGCTCTGGCAATGCAATCTCAGAATAATTTTAATAGACCAAAAATATTAAAAAAAAAGTGCTTGTTATTATTAAATTAATGCAGAATTTAAATAATATGAGTTTAGTTTCACTATTAAAATAAATAAAATAATGTTTTGTTATTTATGCAAAATAAATTCAACTATATATGTTATAAATTCTAAATAATGTTGTCTATGAGCGTTTGTATTTATTTTTTGAATACTTTATTATTATGTTTAATAACAAACTGAACTGAAAGGCCAAATTTGCATGTGCAGAAATAATGAAGACTGACCCAGCCAAACGATAGGTTAACAATGACCACTTCAAGGCAGCATCTGCCTGGGTCAGGTAAAAATATGCAATATTTTTTTCTATAAATGTAGGCAATGAGATTTTGTTATCAGTGCGATAAGCATTGTCCACAATTTGGGGACTATTAATAAATAGGCCTGTGTAGGGTTTAATAGCATTTTAATTTAAGTCACTTATCGGAATGTAGCAATGAATTGTGATAGCATCAGACATTCTATTCTGCAGAAGTGTTTGGGTTGTGCAACTTGGATAAATTCAAACAAAGCTGATTGAAATGTTTTTTTTTTTTCACTTATGTTTACCACAAAGCTGTACGTTATTATCGTATGCATGGAAAAGATACTCATTTAACAGCGTGACTCAGAAGGGAAAAAAAGGGAAGTGGATCATTTGTTTTCTATTGTGTCTTTATTATTCATTGTGCTTTATATTCAAGCCATATGATGAGGCCACAGTGCCCTGAACTGAAGGCAGCAAAGTTTTAAGAGCAGTGTAATTGTGGGCCTACAAAAGTTCCACTTGTGCTCTTATACCTGCATATATTCTACATTAAATGCCACCTGCAACAAAAGTTATTACCCCATCACCTAACCCCTTTTGGCTGGACAGTGTGGAAAAACCTATAAAAATTGAGCACTTGCCCTGGAAGTATCAACAAATTAAAATCAAAATTGTTTTCTTTAGGGTGGGAAAAGAAGGTAAATCCACCCTTGCTTAAAATATGTGTACTCATATCTGTATAATTACATTAGCTGTCCAATGATGTTCTGTGCCACAAAATACTCCGCTCTGTTTCTAAAGTGTTCCTAAAGGAAAAATAAATTAAAAGACTGAAATTGTCATCATCATCATCACCATCATCATTAATTAGCAATGATTATTTGTACTGTTCCAAAAACTCCACTTTGCCAAAGAGAATGACAAATTATATAAAATACAAATGTACATCAAAGCAGAACAAGTACATATAAGGTTGATAATGGTGGTACAGATATGAGATAGAGGATAAAATGGCCCCTGTTTTGAGAGCTTATAGTCTACAGTCTATAGATTGTAAGTTTGCGAGCAGGCCCTTCTCACCTATTTGTCTGTTTTATCCAGTATTTGTATCCAATTGAAAAGCTCTATGGAAATACATGTTGATAATGATGATTATACAGTAGAATTTATGTCTGCAGAAACAAGTGGGATAATTTCTTGCCCAGAAAAACAGGTTAACTCACCTTTGCGTTATTAAAGAAATCCTGAAAACATGAACTGTTGTTATCTCTTGAGGACTGAGTTTGTGGTCCTCAGAGTGGAGATGGGAGATGGAACTGTAGCTGGTAGAACCAGTTGGGGGCGTAGTATCAGTTGGGGGTTTTGAGAGAGCAGCTAAAAGATTGTGGATTGAAGGAGATTCTGCTCAGGTGGGGATGGAGTTCGATAATTGGGAAATGACTGTTTATCAGTTAATGGAGTGTGATCGCCCACTTTATCTTTTTGAGTAATGCTGGCTACACACATAAATCGCAGCCAATAGGCTCAATAATATTGTACAAGTCCTAAAAGCAAATGTAATGCTCAATAATAACCCAAATAAAATACATTTCAGGCATGTTTGTAAATGCTGGTGGAAGATGACTGCAGGTGTGTCTGATCATCTCCTGACTGCACTAACAGGCCCCAGTCATGGTGGAAGGGATAGAGCTAGTAAGCACAAGGGGCTGAATTGAGCTATCTATCTATATATTTGCCCAAATTAGACATTGACCGTGCCACCTGGAGATGGCACAGAGCAGCAGGACCAGCCTGTGTGCCAACTTAATATAAAGCTGTAAACCGTGAAAATATATTTATTAGAACTATAGCTTGGTAGTGCCAATCAAACAGCTGTACTTTATTTTATTTTTATTATAATTTTCCTATTGTAGTTATTTTATTGGCATATCTATTTTACCATCCCTGACGAATCTATGTAGCCTCATTTTAATAAATACAAATATTCAAAGAAAGTAGTTTCTCTTTAGATTATGTCTATGTATTCATGGAAATAAATACTAAATTGGCGAGGCCCTATAGATGAACGCACTTAAGCATAATATGATTGTATGGTTGTACAAGGCACTTACATCTTAAAGGTTAATGTCTCGTCAGGCCATTTCATTCTATGCCCTCAGGGGTGTATCCTTGCCCCCTTTTTGGCAGCGCACGTATATTTTAACCCAGTAAGAATAAACTAAATCTTGTAGGTGTTTTAGGTATGGTTATGCCTAAATGCAAAATATTCATTAAATGTGTTGTGGTAATCCATCTAATCTGGCCTGAAAAAAGGAGCGTATCCCCAGACTGTGCAGAGGCAGTCATTTTTATACAGCTTATTGTCCATATTGTCTATTAAAACAAAATAGAAAAGAAATAAGCCTGGACTCAGGTAATCCTATATGTCCAGGTTTCCTGCAGAATGGCAATATAAATGCCCTACATAGCTGTTATCAGCGCTTATCCTTACTAATGCAAATCTATATGTATCTATCAAAATCAGTTAAATCAAATGCACTCTCCTCTCTGGTATTGACGTTGACATGTGATAAAAGGCTGGTTCATAAACCACATCAAAATAGCCTTAAATAGGCTGGATGGACAGCAGCTAGGACAACATTAGTCAATATTTGGAAACAAATTAGAAAATATATAAGTTCACATCTTTTAAACCTATACTGTCCAGAGTACTAGCTGCAAGGCAGTATAAATGCCCTATATGGATACAAACAAGTGTCTGCGCTTATCCTTACTAAGCCAAATCTAGTTTTTCCCATTGTCTATGGGCAACATGCTGCCGGCAGCCTCCTATCATGCTGTAACACCAGGGCTGCCAAGAGGAATTTAGGGCCCGGTACAACAACTTCATGGGGCCCTCTTTATAGTTGAGCACGGTAAAAAAAATTTGGTCGCAAAGTTGGCTGTGGGTGTGTTCATACAATTGGGGGTGTGGCTATGCATTATTGGGGCGTGGCTAACAGGTTAAAAATGCTAGGCCACCTTCCTACAGAAAAAAACCTGCATTTTTGTGCACTCCTGACTTTCAGGACATCTATCATCATAGTGTAGTTTATAGTTTATAGTTGGCCAGAACAGTCGCCAAAAATTGGGATAGAATCGCAACATTTCACAGACTGTCCTGCTCTCTTCTACCTGTTCTTGTCACTTTCACCACCTGTGGCTGCAGTTTTCTTTAGTTGCGGCTTGTCTGGATCCTGGAATGTCAGGGCTCTATTTGGAAAAAAAACTGAGTACATTTAGAAAATTCCAGCCAGCCCCGGCATTAAATCAATAGCACCCACAAGTAATAATTAGGCCTTTCTCCAGCCCCAACATTAAAATAGTATTATTTCCATTTAATAAATTAACCTATTTCCCTCCCTGCAAACAGCCCCAGCAATAAATTAATAGTATTTACATTTCATAAATATACCTATTTCTCACAACCATCACTGCCATTAAATAATTCATAGTCACATTTAATAAAGAGACCTCATTCTCCCCAAACTCAACCCCACATTCAAAAGCCCCCAAACTACCCCATCTTAAATTAATAGTCCTCACTATTACATTGCCCCATCATCACACCACAAGCAAGATAGCACACATTAATTAGCCATCACCTATCTCACACACACTACATTGCCACAAGGCCCCTGTGCCATCACACACACATTACTGTGCCGCTTCATCATCACCACGCAGTGTCTCCTTATGATCACACTGCGCCCTCCATGCTGCTTTTCCCCCCTTCACCTGGCCCCCTTTCATCACACTGTGCCATGCTGCTTCCCCCTTTGTCAATCACACTGAGTCATGCTGCTTCCCCCTTTTTCAATCACACTGTGCCATGCTGGTCCCCTCCTTTTTCAATCACACGTTGCCATGTTGCTTTCCCCTTATCTTCTGTCTTCTCTTTTCTTGCTTCTGTCTGGGTCCTCTCTGCGCCGCTCCTCACTGAATGTCGGGCGTGACTTGATGACGACCCGCCTGACATTCAGTGTGAACAGAACAGAGAGCAAGGAAGAGGGACACCGGCGCCGCGATCATGTGAGTATATGTTATTTTTTTGTTTTTTTTAACTACCCTGCTCCCCCCACCAACACATGGGTCGGAGCCACCCCCGCCCTCCCCCTGCAAAAAATAAAAATTAATAATACAAAAGTAAAAAAATAGTTTTAAAAAATGAAAAAAAAACCCAATGGCAGTGAGGGCCCGGGCCAGGCCCCTGGTATGCCTGGGCCCAGGTAATTTGTACCAACCCTTCCCCTCGTCGGCCCTGGGTGGACAAACTCCACCCAGAACTGATTTTTCAATGCTGTAAAAAGTTTAATTGTTATCATTTTTTAAAAAACACTGAAAAAGTAAATAGAGAGTGCAATTTTAAAGTAAATTAGTCAGTAAAAGTTATTTTAATCATAGCTTAAAGACAACTTTTCAAGTAAAATAAGAGATTTTGATGTTCAGAAAATCCTTTCAGTACCCATTTAGGAATAGGTGCAGCAGGCACTGTAATCTTGCCCATTTATAAAGAATTGTCACCAGGAATTTTCAATAAGACTTAACCTACATGGGGATTTGAACCCCCCTAAAATATATATCTAATAAAATGTGATCCACAACTATGGGAATTTCTAACTATTGGATTATAATTTTGCTTTTCCCTTTTATGGACTGTACAAAAGGGGAATTTAACATAGGCGTATTTTAGGTATTTTCTCCTTTCATAAACAGATCATGAAAATTCCATCCAAGATTCCACAGGACATCAGAAAAAAAAGAAAGATGCATCTATTTCTGTTTAATACAAGTGAAAACACTGAACTGCTCAGCCCATGTACATAAGCGCCAGTAAAAACAAACAGAGAAAAGCATTTGGTTATGCACCTGGTAGCAAGTATAAAAATCCTGACAGTATTAGACTGTTTCATGGTGTTGTAAATGGAGAACACTGACATAACTTGCTCAATGTTTTATTGATACATTAGCATTTTATTGCACTAGAAAGTAGCATGTTGATAACCAAAATGAATCATTTAACAGCAGCAATGATTGCTAGGGATAATGTTCACACAGTTGTATTACAACCTATGTAATCCCTCTAAAGTAACATAGTTCTAAACTGACTCATACCAATTGTGTGAGAGCTATACAATGTGGGAAACAAAGTAATGCTCACGCAACACAATTTAAACTGTTATTACATCAAGGTAATGCATCTCCAATTGACAATGCATAGATCTGCTCTCCATATATTACACAATGGCAGCAAAGGGGGTTTGTGATCTTATAATTCCCCTTACATTTCTGTATTCCCACTCTTCTCCAATTTTCTCAGCATGGAAACAAAATTGAATGGTGTTTTATACATCTGTTTCAAATCACCTATTGTATAATAGATGTGAAAAATATTATTCTGTATCCATTTTTGTGTGTCTTATAAAAGGGTCCTCCTAGGAACTACTAAACAAACCTGTTAAAAAGACTACTTAGAAAACACAGTAATGCAAGAGGCAGCAAGATCATCATCAATTTGAAACAACACACACGCACGGTAAATAGAGATTGCTTTATTAGATCTAAAATCAATGGGTTTCCCAGGAATCAAAGATTTGAAAGGTCAAACTGTAAAATGTGTCTCGAGATGCCAAATAATGAGCAATCCATTATATACATTATTCTACTGGATATGTCACTTAGTGCACAGATTATCTGGTTTAAGTATGAATATTTACTTTGGAAGATGCCTCGTAATAGTCTAACATTATAATTGTTATAAAGATGCACAAGTAGCAGCTGTCTATAGTTCTATAATCATCCACTCACTGCATTCAGACTGCATTGTCAGGAACCATATACTAATAATACACATATTTTATTTAAAGGGATATACAAAATAAAATATATATACTATGCTATTATGTTTATATAGCAATACATGTATATGTTACTGTTCTTTTAAGTGCATAAACCAGAATGTTCACTTTTTACCCTGATATCATGTGCCCCTTAATTAGGGCTCAGCGCCTATATAATTCCAAGGCTGGCATCGCTTAGGCAACCATTATAGATTTTGTATTCTCGGCCAGGGTGCCTTGCTGCTCTGTCATAATTGTTGCTGACTTTTGCTTTCTATTGTTTTTCTAAACATTACTGCCTGCTTGTGACCTTTCTCTGTTTCTGACCCAGCCTTTGCCATACGATTTTGTACTACATTGTACTATAATGAACAATTGGATATTTCTTGCTTAACTTAGTACATTTGCCAGTCTGGTCTGATAAACACTTATATAGGCCAGCAGCTATAGTTTAGTGCACAAGACCTGGGGACAACTGAGTACTGGTGAATATGCTGAGTTCTATAGGAAAGATGTCCATGATAAGCCTAACTACTGATGCTGATCAACTGGGAACACTATCAGACATTACATTATAATGGGCAGCATAACCATATACTATGGAATTTAGTCTGGCCTAGATTCTTTCTGACCAGACCTAAGCACTGTCTCAAATAGTACAGAACCTCACGAACGTAAGCTCGGCTCAAGAGAATGCCACTTGGCAGTCTGGCATCTCATCAATTCCTGTTAACGGCCCAGAGCGCATTCTGAATTTGCCTGATAGGTTTTCTGGCGGCTGGAAGACTTAAAATTTTCAGATACCATTGTAAACAGTACTGCAGAAGATCCCTCTCCGACTGTGCTTAAACTATAGTAAAGGGCTGCAAACAGCATCCTCAGATGGTGTTAGCAATTGGAGATAAACTCTGAAAGCTGAGATTTTTAGAGATGATGAAATTGCGCTGTTTCGCTATCTCTATAGAGAACTAGAGGACGGCGGTAATGGTCCTAATTGTAGTAAACGCCAGACATAACTGTGATGTCTCCTGTGTTAGACTGTAGATAAGTAAGTACTATACTTAAATGTGCCATTATCCCGCAAAAAAACAGATTATGGCATAGATAGGTTTCATAAAAATAGGCCCTAAAGTCTTCTTTTCATTCCTACGTTATGGTGCTCCAGATAGACCTGTCACTGCTGAGAGATTTTACAATAGTGAGTAAAATGTATCTGGCTTTAAACATGCACATGACTAAAGAACACACAAAATAATTAGATTTTTTTCTATGACTTGTATACTCGGTAACAAAAAATACTGCACACGGGGGAATGGTTCCATTGACTTTTATTTGCTTTTTTAAAAATAAATTTAGAAATGTTACACTAAGGTGTGAGCACTGTAATTTTATTAACAATTAGTGATGTTTATGTATAACAAAGTTTGAACTGAAAATAAACTTGCACAATGAACAATGCATGGAAAGTCACAAAAAATGCATTTGCTCTTTTCAGTCATTTGTGATGCGTTTGTCCTACATTCAGCAGGAGTTAATAAACTGATGTGTGTAACAGGTATCTATATAAATGGATGTGCACAACAGGTTCTGAGTGTCTGGCGCTCCACTCGGGCTTGCAGCCTCTTATATGTATGGAAATGCTACCACAATATTCCCCAAATCATAAAACTTTAAAACAATATGTTTACATACATGAAGCGCTTCCCTTCTTTGCAGCAAATAACATTCCACACTCTGTTGAGTGTAAAACAAACAAACAAGTAGGAACCGTACCGGATTGAAGTAAAAAACAAGCGGTAGATGTTAACAACATGAGTTGATTACATCGATCACGGCAAACCCGCTTGTTACACTCCCGCCGACTGGCTCCTAACTTCAAATCACCAACGCGTTTCAACTTTTAAATGAAGTCTTTATCAAGGTGTGATTAATGTCATCAATTCATGTTGTTAACATCTACCGCTTGTTTTTTACTTCAATCTGGTACGGTTCCTACTTGTTTGTTATTGTTTTTAATTAAAAGGTAAAGCACAAGATTGCTTTCTTTTTACTTTTTAATATCGGTACTGTTTGTGATGTGGAAGGTGAAGGATTTGTGTGGATTACCAGTAGCCCTCCAAGTTGGTGGTATGCAGAGAAGCCATCTATGAGATTATTACAAGGCTCATGTTACAGATCCATTATCACACGCCGGGTGTGCGGCAGCGCACCCGACACCCGGCAGACTTACCTGGCTCCGGCGCTCCGCTTCCCGCTGGGCGCCGCCATCTTGGATCCGGGTCTGCGCATGAACAGACCCGGCGGTGACAGGAATCTCCCTGCCTGCAGCTGATTGGTCCTTCTCATTGGCGGCAACTTTAAAAGGCACCTCCTCCCTATCTTCAGTGCCTGTTCTTTGAGTCACCTCCTGGTGATAGAAGTGGCTTCCTGGCATCTCCTGCTACTTTCTTCCTGCCTAGTCTGCAGAGCTGACGCTCACCTCCGGACATCGTCCCTACCTTGTCTGCAGAGCTGACGCTCATTTCTACTGAACTCTACACCACATAGTGGTCTACAGAGCTTAAGCTCACTTCTACTGAACTATACACCACATAGTGGTCTGCAGAGCTGACGCTCACCTCCGGACATCGTCCCTACATTGTCTGCAGAGCTGACGCTCATTTCTACTGAACTCTACACCACATAGTGGTCTACAGAGCTTACGCTCACTTCTACTGAACTTTACACCACATAGTGGTCTGCAGAGCTGACGCTCACCTCCGGACATCGTCCCTACATTGTCTGCAGAGCTGACGCTCATTTCTACTGAACTTTACACCACATAGTGGTCTACAGAGCTGACGCTCACTTCTACTGAACTTTACACCACATAGTGGTCTGCAGAGCTGACGCTCACCTCCGGACATCGTCCCTACATTGTCTGCAGAGCTGACGCTCATTTCTACTGAACTCTACACCACATAGTGGCCTACAGAACTTACGCTCATTCTACTGGACTCTCCGCCACATAGTGGCCTGCAGAGCTGACGCTCACCTCCGGACATCGTCCCTACATTGTCTGCAGAGCTGACGCTCACTACTACTGAACTTTACACCACATAGTGGTCTACAGAGCTGACGCTCACTTCTACTGAACTTTACACCACATAGTGGTCTGCAGAGCTGAAGCTCACCTCCGGACATCGTCCCTGCCTTGTCTGCAGAGCTGACGCTCATTTCTACTGAACATAACACTACATACTGGTCTACAGGGTTACACCGAACTGCATCTCCTTCAGTGGCTCTACTTATTCTGTTACCACTCTTTCTACGGTACAGCTGCCGAGTCTCTCGCAAGAACCGTGACAGTAAGAACAGGCCAAAACGTTGTCATTAATATGACAGAACCTAACGTACAACCCTCTGCTGAGGATATGCTTCAGCACTTGCTCAGCCGGGTAGAGCAACAAGATGTGATTCAACAACAGCTATTACAGGGCTTCCAGAGTCTTGCTGTTCGTTTTGACTCGCTACAAGCATCACCACCTGTTCATGCGGCCAGTTTACCGGCACCTGTTCCCACAGCTGCTTCCAACTCATCTCTTCGGATTCCGACTCCTTCCAAATTTGATAAAGATCCTGCCACCTGCCGTGGTTTCTTGAACCAGTGTTCAATACAGTTTGAACTCCAACCACAGAATTTCCCTACCCAGCGCTCAAAGGTAGCATACCTAATATCCTTGCTCTCTGGTCAAGCTTTAGCCTGGGCCTCACCTCTCTGGGAACTTGATGATCCGATCCTGGCGGACAGTGCTGCCTTCATTGCCGCTTTTCGCAGGATTTTTGACGAACCAGGAAGGGTTACTTCTGCAGCATCTAGTATTCTTCGCCTGCGTCAAGGATCTCGCTCAGTGGCCCAGTATGTTATTCAGTTTCAAACATTGTCATCAGAGCTACGTTGGAACAACGAAGCATTGGTAGCCACCTTCTGGCAGGGGCTATCTGACAAAATCAAGGACGCCTTGGCTTCCCAAGAACTCCCCACTACTTTAAATGCCATGATCTCACTATGTAACCGGGTGGATCTACATTTCTGCGAAAGATCTTCAGAGAAGGATTCCTTTAGGCGTAGTTCCACCAGACTCGCACCTCGTTTTACTCATCCGGTAACAATGGAGAAACCCATACAAATTGGGCGCTCTCAATTAACTCCAGAGGAACGTGATAGAAGATTCAGAAATAAGTTGTGCCTTTATTGTGCGGATCCGGATCACCTACTGAATGCCTGCCCCAAGAGGTCGGGAAATGCCAGACCCTAACCTGCTCCGGAGAGGTCAGATTAGGGCTTTCCAAAACCTCTCCCTCCTTTGGTGTTCCTAATGTCTGCTCCTTCCCTATTACCCTTCACGGTTCCTGTGGTCCCATTCACACTTCTGCTATGCTGGACTCTGGAGCAGCCGGAAATTTTATCTCTTTCTCTTTAATTTCGCAGGTTTCTATACCAACTGTACCATTAGAAATTCCTGTCTCCATCACGGCCATCGATGGCTCCCATATAGCCAATGGTACCGTGAAAACCCGGACCAAACCCATCATCCTTCAAATAGGAGCATTACATCGTGAAGTAATTACATTTCACGTGCTGCCATCTACTACTGCTCCCGTCATCCTGGGTCTACCATGGCTTCAGCAGCATTCCCCTCAAATTGACTGGTCCACCTCGCAGATTCTGTCTTGGGGTTCTACTTGTCACCGGAAGTGTTTGACTCAGGTCCAACCTATTGGTTCCATTTCTACTTCCTCTAATACCAAAGTCTCCACTCTACCCAAGCAATATCATTCCTTTTTAGACGTTTTTGACAAGCTTCGCTCTGAACATTTGCCGCCTCATCCCCCGTGGGACTGTCCTATTGAACTGCAGTCGGGAAAAATACCTCCTCGAGTTCGAGTGTATCCTCTCTCCATACCCGAGACCTCTTCTATGACAGAATATGTTAAAGAAAACCTCTCCCGAGGCTTATTCAGACCCTCCTCATCACCGGCGGGAGCAGGGTTTTTCTTTGTTAAGAAAAAGGATGGATCGTTAAGACCTTGCATCGATTATCGTGGGTTAAATGCTATTACAGTCAAAAACTGATACCCCATTCCACTTATCATAGAACTGTTTGATCGCCTCAAATGAGCTAAAATCTTCACCAAGCTAGACCTACGGGGCGCTTATAATCTCATCAGGATCAGAGCAGGAGACGAATGGAAGACGGCTTTTAATACCTGCGATGGGCATTACGAATATCTTGTAATGCCCTTTGGGCTGTGCAACGCTCCCGCCGTGTTTCAGAGTTTTATCAATGAGATATTTCGAGATCTTCTTTACATCTGTGTCGTGGTATATCTAGACGATATTCTGGTATTCTCTCCTGACATCACCTCTCACCGTAAGCATGTGAAGGAGGTTCTTTCCAGATTTCGACGCCATCAACTCTTTTGCAAACTGGAGAAGTGCTCCTTCGAACTCCCTCAGATGCCGTTTCTGGGTAGATCTGCTACCATGGGCGGAATTTGCCCATAACAACGCCTTCCATGAGTCTTCGGCTAAATCCCCTTTTCTGGTGGTCTATGGACATCATCCGTCTCTTCCTAAATTTGAGTTCCTCCCACCCACCCAGGTGCCTGCAGCCAATTCTCTATATAGCAAATTCCTCACAATTTGGAGACAAGTAAGGTCCTGTCTTAAGAAAACTTCTACACGCTACAAACTGGCCGCGGATAAAAAACGTAGATTTCTTCCCATCTTCAAGGTTGGTGATAGAGTGTGGCTCTCCACCAAGAATATACGCCTCAGAGTCCCTTGCATGAAATTGGCTCCGCGATTTATTGGCCCATACAGCATCTCTGAAGTTATTAACCCAGTCTGCTTTAAATTACGGTTACCAGCATCTCTGCGCATTGTTAACTCTTTCCATATGTTTTTATTAAAACCTCTGAAGATTAATCAATTCACTTCGGTAGCTCCTTCCACTACTCCTGGAGTCCATCAAGAAGAGGAGTTCGAACTCAAACAAATCTTGGACTCAAAAAGTTGTAAAGGCGGCCTGAAATACCTGGTTGATTGGAAGGGCTTCGGTCCTGAAGAACGCTCTTGGGTTCGTGCATCCGACATCCACGCCCCCTACCTGCTGGATAAATTCCACAAAAAATTTCCCTTGAAACCTGGCAGTAGACGTGCGGTGCCCGTCTTTAAAGGGGGGGTACTTTCACACGCCGGGTGTGCGGGCATTGCACCCGACACCCGGCAGACTTACCTGGCTCCGGCGCTCCGCTTCCCGCTGGGCGCCGCCATCTTGGATCCGGGTCTGCGCATGCGCAGACCCAGGGGTAACATGAATCTCCCTGCCTGCAGCTGATTGGTCTTTCTCATTGGCGGCAACTTTAAAAGGCACCTCCTCCCTATCTTCAGTGCCTGTTCTTTGAGTCACCTCCTGGTGATAGAAGTGGCTTCCTGGCATCTCCTGCTACTTTCTTCCTGCCTAGTCTGCAGAGCTGACGCTCACCTCCGGACATCGTCCCTACCTTGTCTGCAGAGCTGACGCTCATTTCTACTGAACTCTACACCACATAGTGGTCTACAGAGCTTACGCTCACTTCTACTGAACTTTACACCACATAGTGGTCTGCAGAGCTGACGCTCACCTCCGGACATCGTCCCTACATTGTCTGCAGAGCTGACGCTCATTTCTACTGAACTCTACACCACATAGTGGTCTACAGAGCTGACGCTCACTTCTACTGAACTTTACACCACATAGTGGTCTGCAGAGCTGACGCTCACCTCCGGACATCGTCCCTATATTGTCTGCAGAGCTGACGCTCATTTCTACTGAACTCTACACCACATAGTGGCCTACAGAGCTTACGCTCATTCTACTGGACTCTCCGCCACATAGTGGCCTGCAGAGCTGACGCTCACCTCCGGACATCGTCCCTACATTGTCTGCAGAGCTGACGCTCACTTCTACTGAACTTTACACCACATAGTGGTCTACAGAGCTGACGCTCACTTCTACTGAACTTTACACCACATAGTGGTCTGCAGAGCTGACGCTCACCTCCGGACATCATCCCTGCCTTGTCTGCAGAGCTGACGCTCATTTCTACTGAACATAACACTACATACTGGTCTACAGGGTTACACCGAACTGCATCTCCTTCAGTGGCTCTACTTATTCTGTTACCACTCTTTCTGCGGTACAGCTGCCGAGTCTCTCGCAAGAACCGTGACATCCATCTTGTGAGTAGACATCCTTATGGGGGATATGCCGGTGGTGACACGGTGCTGGATGGTGGAACACTAGATGAAAATTCACATCTTCCCATAGAAGCGTTATTGTTTTGGTTTTGTACTGTATTACACCATGTGCAATTGTATGTGTTTTATATAGAGATTACTCCACACTAGAACTTCTTCAACGGAGTGTGGAATGTTATTTGCTGCAAAGAAGGGAAGCGCTTCATGTATGTAAACATATTGTTTTAATGTATTTATATAAAATAATCTTCACGTGGACAAACACAAGGAAATTTGTATGCAACACTAGTATGTGTGCTGAGCCCACAGTCGATAGCAATATTTTCATTTTTGTCGACTATTGTAAAAACATTGGGAAAAGTATTCTCTCTTCCCACAAATAAACTCAATTATGGGAATAGAGAACACAAAAGGCATGCAAATGTCACTAGTATATATACACATCAAATTTCCAGTTGCTTTAGATAATTCTCCGTTCAGCCACAATATTAATATTGTGTAGGCCTCCCTTGTGTCACCAAAACAGCTCTGACCCACCAAGGCATGAACTCCACATGACCTCTGAAGGTGTCCTGTGGTATATAGCATCAAGACGTTAGCAGCAGTCCTGTAGGTTGTGAGGTAGGTCCTACATGGCCCTGATTTGTTTTTCCAGTACATCCCTCAGATGATGCAGGGAATACCGTTGCCATGAAGGGGTGTACTTGGTCTGCAGCAAGGCTTAGGTAGGTGATATGTGTTAAAGTAACATCCAGATGAATGCTAGGGCCCAAGGTTTCCCAGCAGAATATTGTCCAGAGCATCACACTGCCTCCACTGGCATCCCTTGTTACCATAGTACATCCTGGTGCCATCTCTTCCCCAGATAAACAACACACACGTCCAAATGATGTAAAAAAAATGTGATTAATCAGACCAGGCCACCTTCTTCTATTGTTCCATGGTCCAGTTCTGGTGCTCATGTGCCCACTGTAGGCACTTTTTTGCTGTGATAAAGGGTCAGAAAGGTCTGCAGCAGCGCAGTCCCATATGAAAGCTAACAGTTTGTGCTACAGTAGCACTTCTGTGGGATTGGACCAGACAGGCTAGCCTTCACTCCCCACCCACATCAATGAATCTTGGGGCCCATGACCCTGTCGCCGGTTCACTCGTTGTCCTTCCTAGGACCACTTTTGGTTGGTACTAACCACTGCATACTGAACACACTCCACAAGAGCTGTCGTTTTGGAGATGCTCTGACCCAATTGTCTAACCATCACAATTTGGTCCTGCCAAAGTCACTCAGATTTTAACTTTTTCCCATTTTTCCTGCTTCCAACACATTATCTTCAGAACTAACTGTTCACTTGCTGTCTAATATATCCCACTTCTTGACAAGAACCATTGTAACGAGATAATTACTGTTTTACACTCCATTTGTCTTAATCTTCGCTATAACTACCCATGTAAGTATTTGTTGACTAAATCCTTTCATTTATGTTTCTGGGACTGAGACTTTGATGTGCCCAAATCATTTCTACCCATATGGGCAAAGTGTCCAAAGTGCTGCTATATTTCTATTAATGAAAACAGTTACTACAGTTACTACATTGACTATTAGAGAAATCATTTAGCCTAGAACCACTTCAATGTCTTCTTTGTTAGTTTTCGACAAAGATTAAGGCGATAAGAACTAGGTTGGTAATAATTATCATCCTTCGCAGTGGAAGAAACAGCCATTGTGTAGCACATATCAAATAAGACCTAGCTTGACGAGATACTTCTTGCTAAAGTTATATTCATAGAGAAATATATCCTTTGTTAGAAGGGTGATATGGTTCAGAATTAAAAAGTAAATACTAATCTAGTTTTAATGGCAAATGTTATAGGAAACTAAAATACATACAGGATCATATGACTTACAATTTTAATGTATGTAAGGTAACTATAATAAGTACATGCATTTTATATTATTTCAGATATCTAGCTATATATACTGAACATGTAAATGAAAATAATGTAAATATTAAAATATGTGTATCACCCCTTTCCCCAGCGTGTCTGTGGGGAGAAGTTTGTGTACTTTACTTTTTTAAAATACATAAATAAATAAAGTTGTATTGAAACTTTTTCATAAAGAGAAAGAGGGTGGGAGGGAAGTTACAGAAGAAAAAAAAAAAAAAAAAAAAATGGACAAGAACCCAGGCATGAGAATAAATGCATCATGTACAATACAAATAAGCACATGTCAGTAATGCAATCGTATTGGAATCAAAATGAAGAGATGGAGAATGTCCACATAGAACTAGACAGGATGAGTGGCATCTGTGATGCTGAATGGTATAAGGGGAAGGATCATGGGGAGAGAAGGGTGATAGGGAGAAAGGAAAGGAGGACATGTTAGTACAAGGAAGATAACAGAGGACTAGGTAGAACAGAGGAAGAATGATTCAATAGAGAATGTTGAGTTATATAAGCATTTGTGTCATATTGTGTACTTTAATTTTATTGAATACCAATCTTCGCTTTAATATCTTCTGTGCAGTGCCTCCACCTTAATCAAGATTCAATGATATCTTCAATGGGGAATGTTGAGTGAATCTGCAACACCAGAGGGAGACTAAGGATCCCTCTTCCCACCTACTTGCAAACTCAGTCACACAAATGCAATCTCAATACTCCAAACTAGTCTTTAGAAGCCACTCCAGTACATTAATTTGTGGAGGCCACTAAAGTTTTTTGTTTTGTTATCAAAAATATATTTTACTATAGAAAAGAGGTTATTTTAGAGATAGGAATATTTCAATGAAAACAGTTTAAACATTGGGCAAGAATTATCAGAGCAATAGCCTAAGATACAATAAAATGTATACAAATAAAAACAATTTGTATGTTTCCCACTTTCTATCTTCTATCAGATCAAGAAGTACCTCTGGCTCACTTATCTACAAGTTAGCTGAGAGCATACACAAAACTCTAATCACACAAACACTTCTTATGGTGATGCACTATTATCACACTCAACCTTGCTTCAAATAGAATAACAAATATAATGCAATACAATTGAAAAAGCAAACATGGAAGTTCATGTCCTTGATGTCAGAGAGTGGCAAAGATGTAGATCCTATCTATTTGTTCTTAGTTCTGCAATACACAAATACAACAGAGATAAACAAAGCAAAAACAGAGTCTTTCAGAGTTACTTAAGTTGACAAAGCACACAGAATTTCTGCTAATAGCACTTTTGGTTATTTTTTTCTGATAGAACAATAGATCTCTTCTGAAGATTATATAAACAACACTCTTTCTCTGTAACATAAGAACAATCCAATATGGATACAGAAGGACATGTAATAAATTAAGACTGTTTCCTCCTTTTTACTGTGATACTGCAATTTACTGTTTCCTCCAGTTTAACCTGTGTCACAATTTACACTTTTAATGTTTACACTAGAATGGATTTGCTTTTAGCGATTTTACCATGCTTTCTCTTTAGTGTTTCAGTCCCAAAGTTCCTATCTTTCCCTGCACTACACCTTTGATAGTAAAGCATAGTTCTGCAAAAGGGTTTTTACACATAAAGCTTCAAGTCTCCCCACCAGTTCCCTGTCTAACTAACAACAACAAAAGACTTAAGTATATAACATAGAAATTGGCTATTACTTATCTCAGTCATCTCCAGCTTCATCATCATCATCATCATCATCATCATCATCACATATTTATAGCATCTATGCTACCAGCTTCCACTGGCAGAATGGGCCCTCTCAGGTATGGAGTCTGGTAACTGCATCCACTCCTCCCCAAACAATTTCTTTTTCTCTCTCTTCACCTCTTCTTCTACTCTTCTGCTTGGTGCTTCAGTCACCAGCTCTGTTTCTTTGCTCTGTCAGACTTTTTCTCCTCCTCTCTCTGTCTTCTGCCTCTTTGCCTGGTTCACACTTGTTCCTCTTTCTGGCTGCAAGCTTTGCCTTTCTTGTTCCCAGCATCCCTTGCTCACTTACCTACTCTGCACCACCTCTGCATGACACTGAATGTCAAATCTCATCCCCAGACATGCGGGGAAATGTAGTTCTGTGACAGCCATGTTGAAGGTTGATAATTGGATGAAGGTGGGAATCAATAATTTCTGTGCACTACAATCAGTTGTAATGCGATTAATACGCAAGATAATTATTATCGTAACAACATATAAATATGTTCAACTTATTTTCTATATTTTAATATAAAATATAAAGTGGGGAAGAGGCTAGTTAATGTTTCCAACATTTAAATTACATAGAGTTTGGTATTATTATTATTATTATTATCATCATAGATTTGCAAGGTGCCACAGTGCTCTGCAGCGCTATACAGTAGGGAAAACAGGACATACATAAAACAAGGACATACAAGGCAGACACAATAAATGCAGACAGGAAAACAAAGGGTATGGAGGACCCTGTTAATTAGAGAGCTTACATTCTAAGTGAAGGAGGCACAGCTGAAACAAAAGGAGCGAGTGTGGCTTAGAGGGACAGCTGTGAGGGTATATTAGTGTGAATAGTATCCTCAGGAATAAGGTAAGCTTTTAAAAGATTACCTTACCTTATGAGATGGGTTGTTAGAGACTGTCTAAAGATTTGAAGACAGTGGGAAAGCCTAATTGGGCATGGTAGGGAATTCCATAATTGGGTAGCAGCATGGGAAAAGTCTTGTAGGCACGAGTGAGAGGTGGTTACCAGAGACAAGACAAGGCGACAGTCAGAGGTAGATCTAAGAGGGCGGGAGGGAGAGTATTTTGATATGAGATTTGAGATGTATAAAGAGGTGGTGTTGTTGAGGGTTTTATAGGGAAGATTCTGGAGGACACAGGGAGCCAGTGTAGAAATTTGCAAAGTGGTGCAGCAGATCTGGAGTGGTGAGAGAGGAAGATTAGTCTTGCAGCAGCATTTAAGATGGATTACAATGTGGATATATTGGTGTCGGGAAACCTGTATAGTAGGAGATTGCAGTAGTCAAGATGAGAGAATGGACAAGAGCTAGTTTGGTAGCATGAGTAAGAAAAGGGAGTATTCTGGCATTATATTTACGGTAGAATCGACAGCACTGGGAAAAAATCTGGATGTGAGGAATAAAGCACAGAGCAGAGTCAAGTGTGACACCAAGGCAGCAGGCATGAGACTGAGGAAATTCTGGTGCTGTTGACAGTGAGGGAGATTTGAGGGGAGGTGGTGATTTTGGCAGAAGGGAAGATAATAAGCTCTGTTTTGAATATGTTGAGCTTCAGGTAGCATTAGGACATTCATGTGGAGATAGCTGAAAGACAGTTGATTACACAAGATATTACAGAAAGGGAGAGGTCAAGGAAAGAAAAATAGACTTGGGTGTCATCAGTGTAGAGATGGTACTGGAAACCAAATGAGCAAATTAGTGCTCCAAGAAAAGAGGTGTACAATGAAAAAAGTAAAGGGCCAAGAACAGAGCCTTGTGGAACCCCAACAGATAGTGGGAGTGGAGGGAAAGATGTGCCAGAGGTAGATACACTAAAAGAGCAGTTCGATTGGTAGGAAGAGAACCAAGAAATAAATGTGTAATGAAGGCCAATGGAGTGAAGGGTGTGTAGGAGAAAAGAGTGATCAACTGTGTCAAAAGCAGCAGAGAGGTCCAGGAAAATGAGTATGAAGAAATGACCCTTAGACTTTGCAGTAAGTGGATCATCAATCAATTTTGTGAGAGTAGTTTAAGTGGAATGTTGGGGATGGAAGCCTTATTGTAGAGAGTAGAGAATGGAGTGAGAGGAGAGAAAGTGAGGCCGGTGTTGGTACAATAACCACTCAAGTAGTTTGGAGGCAAAGGGGAGGAGAGAAATATGGCGGTAGTTAGAGAGGCTGAATCGAGAGATGGTTTCTTTAGAATTGGTGTGATGAGTGCATGTTTCAAGGAGGATGAAAATGTGCCGATGGAGAAAGACAGGTTGAAGAGGTGAACTAGAGGTGGGCATGCAGTAGAGGAGAAGTAGCAGAAAAGTTGGGAGGGAATAGGGTCTAGGGGACAGGTTGTAGAGTGAGATGATGAGATGAGTGTAGAGACATCGTCTTCAGTTACTGGAGAGCATGAATTAAGAGTGGATTGGGGAGTGTAGATGAAGGTGGATGGGGTGGGTGGATTGTGTGGAATTTGACATGTGGAAATATCTTGTTGAATGGTGTTGATTATTTATTTGAACTAGGTGGCAAAACCATGGGCTATGAGGGAGAAAGGTAGAGGAGGTGCAGGTGGGCAGAAAAGTAAGTTGAGGGTGGCAAAGAGGCGATGTGGGTTAGAAGACTTGGTGGAAATTAGAGATTTGAAGAATGTTTGGCAATTGAAAGGGCAGTGCTGTAAGATGAAAGGATGAATTTATAGTAGAGGAAATCAAGACAGGAACGAGATTTCCTCCAGTGGCACTCTGCAGTGTGGGACCACTTTTACAAGTAGCAGGTCTGCTTGGTGTGCCGTAGTTGGGGTTTGGATCATTGAAGACTCTGTGATAGCTGGAGCTGCATTGTCTAGGGCCGGTGTGAGTGTTTTGTTGTAGAAAAATGCAGCCTGATTAGGGCATATCAATGCAGACATAGGAGAAAAGTGTTGTTTTAGTGAAGATGAGAAGTGGATTGGATTAAGAGTACTTAGGTGTCATTGTGTACGTGTGGATTTGAGCACTGGGGGAGGGTATTAGATATAGTGTGGCTGAAGGAAAGGAGGATGTGGTCAGAGAGTGGCAATGCTATGTTGATGAAACTAGAGATGGAGCAATAGCAGGAAACAACAAGGTCAAGGGAGTGTCTATCACAGTGGGTGGGATATGAGGTCCTCTGGGAGAGACCAAAGGAGGAAGCAAGTGAAAGAAGTTTAGTGGTAGAAGTGATAGTGTGCTTATCAATGGGATTGTTGAAATTGCCTACTATGAGAGTAGGCAGGTTAAAGGATAGAAAATAAGTGAGCCAGGTTGAAAAGTTGTCAAGAAATTGGTATCGGTAAAAAGAGTTTGGTATAATTTTGTTTGCAAGTGCATGAGAACGTTTCCATTATTATTTTTGTATTGTCCACAAATTGCGAATGCTAGTCTTAAATAATATCACTTTTCATACACCAAACAGCCAGTCCAGAGATGTCATAAAAGAACCAGAGTATACAGGTCTAGAAGTGGGAGCTTGAGGTTGAACACCTGTCCACCTCAAAGCAGAATGACCAGATGAATCAACCAATGGGACGTTGAGTTCTTGGGAGGTCATACCCAATCAACTTATGAATGTTGACCTTAATACTGTAACTGTGTATGTTTGTGATGTCACTGCTTTTTACAACTCTACAGTGTATACATTGTTCACCTTTGGCTTTGGAAACCAAACTGTTCTAATTGAAGCTTTTGTCAGTGCTAACAGTGCAAGAGTATGAATGCCAAACTTTGCCTTGTAATATTTTGCGAATAAAACCTATGTGCCTTGGAACACAGTGATCACATTGGAGAATATTTACGGCCAACGATACATGAGTAGCCCATCTCAGATACTGGCACTATATATGGTAATGAGTTCCATAGAATTTATGACTTTACACACAGTGGGCCTGATTCATCATACGGTATTTGCCATATGCAGATAGACACAAGAGACTGCAGAATACACACATGCATATGTTCAATATAGTCCCATCAGAAAGCACGTAATAAAAACGCTAATAAATAATTTAAACTCTTAATACTATAATCATTAATAAAAATACAAGTTAAAATAATCATCCAGCAATTCCAGTTCTCAGAAACTACCTCTGACAACTAATTGCGAACCTGCCATTAAGACATCCAACAACTAATTTAACCTTTCTCGTCCTGACCAGAATCAATGGAATCAAATATTTAGGTATTTCACACTGACATGCATGGCACCAGTGACATATCTATAATGGGAGCAGGGTGTGAGTCACCTTATACCCAGAACAGTGACAGCAGTCACCGTATTTATGAAGAGAGTTCCAGAAATATGGTGCTAGCTGTGCTACAGCCTTTCATAGTTTATACGCAGGTGCCATATTTCTGGGTGAGGGGGGGGGTGGGATGCACCATAAAAACTTCAACACAGATTTACTCATTTTTTTAAAATGCCTTGGCCTTGACCTGTTGAAGGTAAATAATTGGAGGAAGGTGGTAATCAATCATTTCTGCACACTAATATCGATATCAATGCAATTAATACGCAATCGAACAATAATCTTAGCAAACAACAACATGCAAATAAGTTTGATCTATTTATTTCAATTAATATAAAATATAATGTGCTGAAAAGGCTAATTAATGTTTCCAACATGTTAATTGCATGGTGTTTGTAATTGCATTAAAACGTTTCCAGTATTTTTTATGTAGTGTCCACACATTGTGAACGCCAGTTATAATCCATATTACATCTCATATAACAACTAGCAACTCCAGAGATGTCATAAAAGAACCATTTTATACAGGTCCAGGAGTGGGAGACTGAGTAAAGGACACCTGGCCATACATGGAAAGATCTCCCTAACTCAAGGAACAATGACCAGAGAAATCAACCAATTGGGAGGTCATTACCATTGACCTACAAATGTGGACCTTAATACTGTACCTGTATCTTTGTGATGTCACTGTTTTTTATGACTGTACGGTGTATAAATTGTTCACTTTTTTCTTTTGATACCAGAGTGTTTTAATTGAAGCTTGTGTCGGTGCCAACTGCGCAAGCGTATGCATGCACTATTTTGCCCTGTAATCTATTTTGCAAATAAAACCCTTGTATTTTCTAATCTCAGCAATCACATCAGAGAATCTTTATTTTAAATGATACATACAATCGTATCAGCTGGGAGCTCTGAGTGCACTCCACACTACTCTAGGACTTGCAGACCTACAGATTTCGGTTTCTCAACAAAAAGTGAAAAAACGTGTCAAAGAAGGATTATTGTTCTATAGGCTTATTGTTCTATACTTTTAATTTACGTCTTGTGCTGATAAAGCAAATTTCTGCTTTGAGAGTCTATCGGAGGTGCTGGAGTGAACCTTGAGGGACAAAGGTGAAATTTTTTACATAATCCTAATTTGCGAGTGCTATGCACAGCGTTTGTCTGTTTAAATAGCGCATATTACGTTTCCATACAGCCGTATATTTAAATATAGATTGTATACTATTGTATATATATACTGTATATGATAGATTCTGTTATAATATAGTACATTGTCAAACGTATCTAGAGGGGAAATAAGTTGTCCACAATAGAAAATTGTACTAACCAAGTATGTTTGTGATAGTGTGCGCCTGTCTGGTGTGAAGCAAAAAGAATAGTTTGTATTGGTACGCAACACGGATGGTTAATAATACTGTCTAGCTTTGTGAGTTTGTATTGATACGCAACGCAGACAGCTAAAAGTACCATCTAGCCAAACGACTAAACCATTAGAATATAGTATACTATATTATGTATTGTATATGTCATGACCACTGCTAGTAGATAAGCCTTTAGAACTAAGCCATTAGAGGTCTTCACCTTTAGCAGCCGCTTTTCCCGTAGAACTGAGGTACTCAGATGCCCCAGGACTTAGGCTTTAGGGTAGTAAACGCTTATCAACATAACCACAGCACAGGATGGAGGTAACCGGAATACTGAGGGTTGGTATCCATGACTGGCAAGGCTCGTGGGTCAGAAGCAAGCAAGGAAGGTCATGAAACAGGCCAGAAGTCGGTACCGGCAGCAAACAGAGGAATCCAGGAAACAGCAAAGGTCAAAGGGGCACAGGCGTAGAATCAGAGTCCAATAGATAAGCCAAGGGTCACAACGCAACCTAGGGGAATGGAGAGCATTGTGGCGGGCTCGTGACAGTACCTCACCCCTTGAGGAGGGGTCAAGGAACCCCGACAAACTGGCTTCCCGGGAAAGAAGAAATAAAACACCCCTATCAGTCTATTAGCATGTAGACGTGTCCGCGGAACCCAGGATTGTTCCTCCGGCCCATAGCCCTTCCAATGCACAAAAATGTGGGTTTGCCCTTGGACCTTTTTGGAATCCAGAATCCCCTCCACAAGGAACTCCTTTCGGCCATCGATGTCGACAGGGCATGGGCTCCGTGGTTGGAGGACTCTAAAGTTACTAGAAAAAACAGCTGGCTTCAGGAGGGAACAATAAATAGTATTGGGAATCCTTAAAGAATGAGGGAGCCTTAGCCTAAAGGCAACAAGATTAACCTTTTAATAATGGTAAAAGGTCCAATGAACCTAAGCTCGAATTCCCTACAGGGCTGCCTGAGCTCGATGTTCCAGGTGTAGATCCAAACTTCATCCACGACTTTAAAGTAGCAAGGTCTACGATGACAAACAGACAAATACTTGGATCTAAAGGAATCTTGGAGCAAGACAGAAGGGACCTTTTTCCAGATGGCTCTAAGTTGTGAGGCAGTAGAATGGGTTCCAGGAAGACCAGAAGGATTGATGGAGAAGAGAGAGTTAGCTCTGGGATGGAAACCGAAGTTGCAGAAGAGCGGTAACAATCGAGTTGAGGAATGACAAGAATTGTTATAGGCAAATTCCGTCCACGGGAGTAAAGCTAACCAGTTATCATGGAATTTTGATATATGCATATGAAGGAATTGTGCCAGTGACTGGTTTACCCTTTCAGTCTGTCTGTTGGATTGTTTATGGTAAGCAGATGACAAGCTAACCTTGATCTCCAACAAGTTGCAGAAAGATCTCCAAAACTGGGCAATGATTTGAGAACCACAGTCAGAGACGATATCTTCCAGAAGGCCGTGGAGATGAAAAACATGTTGGATGAACAATGAAGCCAGCGTTTGGGCATTAGTTAGTTTATGCAAAGGTATAAAGTGGGTCATCTTACTGAAACGATCCACTACCACCCATATGGTTTTGTGACCAGATGACTATGGTAGATCCACTATGAAATCCATCGAGAGATGTGTCCATGGTTTAATTGGAGTGGGCAAGGGTAACAATTGACCCGACGGACGGCTTCTAGAGGATTTGCTTCTGGCACACTGTACACAAGAAAGGACATAACGCTTGACATCGGAAGACAAGGTTGGCCACCAGACCTAATGTGAGAGGATTTCAATGGTCTTTGGTTTCCCCGGATGTCCAACAAGTTTGTTCTCATGACATTCCGCGAGTACCGTTTTCCTAAGATGAACTGGAACAAGCAACCTATCTGTAGGAGTTTCCAATGGGGCAATTCTTTGGAATTGACGAAGTGTAACCCCAAGGTCTTGGGTAAAACCAGCATGAATTGAGGACGACAGAATGATGGGCCAAGTATCAGGAGGCAGAGCATGACAGGACATGAAGCTCCGAGAGAGTGCATCGGCCTTGAAGTTTTTAGAGCCTGGTCAAAATGTGATTAAGAACTGAAACGGGTAAAAAAGAGAGTCCATCGGTCTTGTTTAGGTTTCAGGGTCTTGGCTGCCTGAATGTACTGAAGATTTTTATGGTCCGTGAAGATAGTAATTTGATGGGTAGCTTCTTCCAACCAGTGTCGCCACTCTTCCAAAGCTCATTTGATGGGTAATATTTTACGGTTGTCTACATCATAATTGATCTCGGTGGGCAAAAATTTTTCAGGAGAGAAATGCGCAGAGATGCAGTCTTTTGTTCCGAGTGTCCTTCTGAGAAAGAATAGCACCGGCTCCCACGTATGAAGCATCCACTTCAACAATACCATTTCAACAATAAATGGGAATTCGGGTTTGGATGTCTAAAGACTGGAGCAGATGTAAAGGCATCTTTGAGGGTTGAAAAGGACATCAAGGCTGTTGGTGACCAATTAGCTGTATTAGCACCTTTACGAGTAAGAGCTGTAATAGGCGCCACTAATACTGAAAATGAGCGGATGAACCTCCGATAATAATTGGAAAAGCCAAGGAATCTCTGAATGGCTTTCAAATTAGTGGGAAGCACCCAGTCCTGGACTGGCTGGATCTTGTCAGGATCCATTAAGAACCCGCTGGAGGAGATGACATAACCCAAGAAAGTTACATGGGTGACCTCGAATTCACATTTTTGAAGCTTAGCATATATATGGTGCTAGTGAAGTTTAAGAAGTACCTCATGGACGTGCTGATGGTGCTAAACCAAGAACTGTGAATAGATTAGAATATCGTCCGGGTAGATCACAACAAATTTAACTAAGAATTCCCGCAGGACATCATTAATTAAATCCTGGAGCACTGCCGGAGCGTTGCAGAGGCCGAATGGCATAAACAAATATTCGTAATGCCCTGGGTGGGTATTAAATGCTGTTTTCCACTCATCTCCTTCTCTTCTCCAGATTAGATTGTAGGCGCCCCGAAGGTCAATCTTAGAGATGATAGTAGCTGATTTCTGTTGATAAAAGAGTGCAGAAATGAGAAGAAGCGGGCAAGTGTTTTTGATCGTGATTTTGTTCAGACCGCAAAAGTCAATGCAAGGCCTTAAGCTGCCATCTTTTTTAGCTACAAAGAAACACTCGACTCCTACTGGAGACTTAGAATTTCAAATAAACCCTTTCCGAAGATTTTACTCTACTTACTGCTCCATTGCTTGTGTCCCTGGAAAAGATAGGGCATATAAACGTCCTTTAGGCAACTTAGATTAGTGGATAAGATCGATTGCGCAGTCATATTCTTGATGAGGAGGAAGAGTGTCTGTCTTTCTTTTAGAAAATACATAATAAAATTCTTGGTATTGAGCAGGAACAGGTTACAGACTAGACCAAAGGACTCGAAGGAGCAAAGTCAAGCAGGTGGATTAACACTCCGGACTCCAACGAACAATCTCCCCTAATCGATGTGAGGATTCGGGCCTTGAATCAAAGGAGGATGCCCCAGAATCAAAGGAGTGGAAGGGCACGAGATCAAGTAATAAGAGAGATCCTCAGAGTGAAGGATACCCACAGACAACCGTAGAGGTAAAGTCTTAGCAAGAATCCTGCCCCCAATTAAAAGTTTACCATCCAATTCGCACATGGTGATGCTTGAGTCTAAGTTAATTGAGGGAATATCGAGAGTCTGGGCCAACTTGAGGTCAAGGAAATTATTGGCTGCACCACTATCGAGAAAAGCAGAAAGATCAGTGGACTGGGCACAATAGACAAGGCGTGGAGGAATCAGAACAGAGTTTTCTGAAGAGATAATTTGAAGACCCAGGTGCACATCTTCTCCAGCACCTGGCCTGATCTTTTCCTGGCTTGTTAGGACAAGCACAGAGTAAGTGGCCTAGAACATTCTTCCAAAGATAGGCGATAGGGACCTAACTGCATAGTCTCAGGAATGTCCAATGATGCAGCGTAATAGGTCGGTGCGGAGCCGGAAGAGGTAGATGTATTCCTTTGAGCTCTTATTTCCTTGATCTTACGACCAAGCTTGATTACCAAATGCATCATATTCTCCAAGGTAGTTCGTATCGTATATTGCACCAAGGAGTCTTTGATTTGTTCAGAGAACCCAAGATAGAATTGACTCCGGAGCGTGGGTCATTCCACTTGCTATCAGTGGACCATCGCCTAAACTCCGCACAATACTCTTCAGTGGTGCGTCTGCCTTGCTTCAGGGCCCTGAGATGAGACTCGGCCGAGGCCACACAGTCAGGGTCTTCATAGAGTAAACCCAGGGAATTAAAAAAGGCATCAACAGACTGCAAGGAAGGACTCATGGGAGTAAGACTGAATACCTAGGACTGAAGGTCACCCTGGACAAGCAAGATTATGATGCTGACCCTTTGTTGCTCTGAGCCTGAAGAATGGGGTCTTAAATGAAAATAAAATTTACAACTCTCTTTAAATTTGCGGAATAAAGCTCTATCCCCAGAGAATGGATCCGGCAGATTCATTTGTGTTCCGCAGCAGGTGACGGAGAGGCCTGCTGAGCTTGCAAGTTTCTGGAGGCTTTTTCCTGAGCAGACAACTGGTGTGATAGCCCTTGGACCATCTTAGACGAGTCTGAATCTGACCCAGCAGAACCTGAACTGGAGAAGGGTTTGCCGTGCTGTCATCCATGATGTGACTTCCTCCAAAATTCTTCATTGGCTGGTTATAATGTTATGACCACGGCTAGTAGATGAGCCTTTAGAACCAAGCTATTAGAGGTATTCACCTTCAGCAGCCGCTTTTCCCGTAGAACTAAGGTTGTTTGGAGGTACTCAGATGCTCCCAGGACTTAGGCTCTAGGGTAGTAAATATAAATCAGTATATCCGCGGTACAGGATGGAGGTAATCGGAATACTGGAGGCTGGTATCCAGGACTGGCCAAGGTCGTGGGTCAGAAGCAAGCAAGGAAGGTTGTGAAACAGGCAAGAGGTTGGTACCGGCAGAAAACAGAGGAATCCAGGAAACAGGCAACGGTCAAAGGGGCACAGGCGTAGAAGCAGAATTAAATAAACAAACCAAGGGTCATAACGGGTTAACAATCTAAGTGCAAGGAACGTATCCAACAGCAGGTCAGCAATCTGTGCAGCACACTAATGCTATAACCAGCAGGGAGACTAAGCCCTCCCTGCCTTAAATACTTTGATGGGCCAATCTGGACAGAAGAGGCACAGGGTATAAATCAGTCTGAGGAGGCTGCTGATTGAATACTTGTCCAGGGCTGGGATTGCTCAAACACATAACCCTGGAATATGTATATGCATAATGTATAGTCAAGCTTAATAAATGAGAAGGCTCCAGCTAGAGTTATGAATGTCCCTGCTCTGTCTAAATGTGCCACAACCTATTAATAATAAATTTACTACTTTGCACACGTGCCTGGCTGCTAAATCACACCAGGACGCGCTACTTGAAGAGAGTGTCCTGACCGTTGTCCTGGCAATGTTCGGGACGGAAGAGGAAATGACCTCCCGGTCGTCATCGTGACGGCCGGGACACAACTGAGGGGAAGGCAGAGCTAGAAGATAGGAGCTAGAATTTTTGTTTAGGGGGGCGATTTAGACCCTACCCCCTTTATTACTTTTATCAATGGACTGCTTGCGGCCACACACTATGTGCTGCAGCCCCCTATCGGCACACAGATAATGTTGCCCGGCTTCTGTGATTTCATTTAAAATACAATCAGAACTGTCAGGCAGGATTCTTTGTCTGCTGACATGGACCTCCAGAACATAGTGTGCAGCCGCAAGCAGAGCGTTCCCGTTCGCCACTGAGCAGACTACAGTGCATAGTTGGACACTGTGGCAAGATCTCTCCCTATGTGTTTAAGAATTGCTCTTCTGGTGAGTAAGAGCGAATAATATATGTAGTACTGGAATATGGTTCAACTGTCTATTCACCAAATGAGGTATTTGCCCACCTAAATTCTGCCCAAACTAGGCATGTCTCCTCAGCAAGATTTATGAAATGGCAGTTAATAGGTTAAGAGGTATAATACGCTAAATCCAGCTACATACCTACCATATGTGCCTCGAGATGCATAAAGGGTGGAAGAAGAAAAGACTCTATCTGAAGGTGAATTTGTCAGGTATACAGATACACATGATTGTATGGAATATTTGAATCAGACCTTTACAGCAAGACCTGATATACATGACACCCCTTTAAACAATGTAGATTTAAATTTTTGCATGGTTAGGAGTTGTCATAGACAGATGGAAACAGGAGAATTATGTACTGGTTATGCAGTTGTAGATGACAAAGGTGTTATAGAAGCTGAACAAATTGTCCCTCCTCACTCAGCCCCAGTGGCTGAACTCATGGTATTGAGAAGTGCATGTGAGTTGGTGGAGGGTAAATCAGTTTATATATACATTGACTGACTTGAGGTAGTGCATGACAATGGGCTCTCTGGGGCTCTATGACAGTGACAGTCACATAAGTAGCACACTCGCAACATGTAAAATGACTTCTGACAGTCATATAACTACCTAAGGAAGTAGCTGTTATCAAGTGTAAAGCACACACATACGACAGTGACCCCATATCACTTGGTAATGATAGAGCAGATGAGGCTGCTAAAAGAGCAGCAGGCTCACTTGTTAAAACAAATTAAATCAAATTAATGATTTTTGAAGCTCTCAGTGGTCAGAAATTAATAAAAATGCAGGATTTGTGCCCCCTACAAGAGAAGGCTGTCTGGAAGTCTAAGAGGTGTGCTCAAGAGTCCTGGAGTTTGGAAAGATGGACAAGATAGCCCGGTAGTTCCCAAGGCATATCTTCCTAGCTTAGCATTGGCAGTACTTGGTCTGATTCACCTGGGCAAGGAAGGTATGTACAAATTGGTAAGGGCATACTGGTGTGCACCTGGCTTCTCTTCACAGTTTTATAAGAAAGCAATGTCTTGTTTTACTTGTCTGAGAAAGAATACAGGACAAGCAATACAGATACAGCGTTCCCTCATTCCACCTACAGATGAACCTTTCCAGGTCACACAACCCAACTTAATCCCATTACCACCTTCTAGGAATCTCAAGTATGTATCAATATGTATCCATGTTTTCTCTAACTGAGTAGAGGCTTATTCAGCTGCTTCTTATACTGCTGTTTTCACTGCTAAAAAAGTTGTTCAGGAATTTGTTTGTAGGTTTGGTATTTGAAAGTGATTGGGATACACATTTTACTGGTGATGTCCTTACAACTTATATGCAAGCTCATAAGTATTGATAGTAAGTTACACACATCGTATAGGCCACAAGCCATTGCTAAAGTAGAGAGGGTAAATGGTACTATCAAGAATAAATTGAATAGAGTGATGGCTAAAACTGCATTAGTGTGGCCGAAAGCATTGTCACTAGTACTCCCAGCATTAGGACCACTCCTAGACCACCTCTTAACCTGTCAATTTTTTAGATACTATTTGACTGACACCCTCACTTGATGGTAGATCCCAAAAATGTAGCTATGAATCTTAGGAAGAGAAGCAAACAGTTGAGACAGCAACAAAAGCACCTCAAAATACTGTCTCCTGATATGCCAGACACTAAGGGGTAACTGTATCAAGCTGAGAGTTTTCCAGCGGGTTTGAAAAACCAATCAGATTGTAGCTATCATTTATTTAGTACATTCTACAAAATGATAGCTAGTATCTGGTTGCTATAGGCAACATCTCCACTTTTCAAACCCGCCGGAAAACTCTCAGCTTGACACATATAACTGTTATGATGTTGATCTGCAATTTCCTACGCTCAGTTTGTTTTACAGACAGGTGGGAAGGCCCGTACATAAGTGTTGATGACTAGCACCACATCTCTGAAGTAGAAGAAAGAGACACTTGGATCCATTCCACCCACTGCAGAAAAGTCAAGAATCCGGAGAAGGTTTAAGACAAGGCTGATGCTGACATTACAACCCTATCACTTGTGAATATGTTTCGTGAGACTTAAAATTGCAGTCAATAACATCTAAGTCAATGATTCCACAGAGTCTATGCACTCATCGTCGAACAGGAGTTCTTCTGTTTTTCTTTTTCTATTGTTTTTCTCATCCTTATTTTTTCCAGAACAATCTATTCTTGCAACAGTGATCAGTTGATGGAGATTGGTTCGAGTCATGGTACAGATGTTGTGGAGATGAAGTAGACTATGTTAATGCTTTCAGTTTAACCTAACACTTTATTCAATTTAAGTGTAAAGAAAAGATCTGCTAAACTTGCACCTCGGAGACAGTGTGAGGTGCTATTGTGTTTTGTAAGTACCCCATAATTGTAGAGAAGTACATCCAGCGATATCAGTCTAATACTAATTTGAACCTGGGCGGACATCTATTAGATGATTATCATTCATTGCTGGGTAAGGCCTTATACCAAACTGAATGCTGGGTGTGTTCTCATGTGCCTCAGAGACAAAATAATGTAGGACTAGTACCCTTTCCACTAAATATCTTTGAGGTTCTCGAATTACAGTGGGTGAGTTCAATAGAAGGGAGATATAATATTACAAGATGCCCTAGTTTGACACTTCGCCAATGCTCAGTTGACAGTCTATCCTGTGCCTGAATTTTACACATGCAAAAAAACTTGAGTATTGGGAAGCTGAAAGGAACACTCAGACAATAGACTGCTCCACAAGTCTTGTACAAATGGTTAACTCCAAAGTAGTATGTTTTCTGTTCCTGGAATAATGATGCTACTCATGATAAAATGACTGGCATTCAGAGAACAATCCCACCTCCTTACATACACATAGTTAATTACAGAATATACAGGGTTTCAATTCTTGGTTGCATTGGTCCTCACCAAGACTGCTCAGGGAGCCCTAAATTATAAATATCTATACAAGCCCTGGCTAAACTAATTGCTAACATTACCGAGATGTATGATGGCACATTTAGGTATATGGGTAAGGAGCTACAAGCTTACTGGAAGAATTAGTACAGCATAGAATGATACTAAATTATCTCACTGCAATTACTGGTGAAAATTGAGTCACATTAGCCATCCAGTTCGGTGTTAAGCATTGTCCCTACATTATGGGCACAATAACTGGTTACTAGTATAGGTAAGCTCCTTATCCTTATAGTTTGTATTTTGACAGTAATTAGCTTATGTATCAGATGTGTTCCTGCTGTGAGAAATGTGGTAAACAACTGAACAATGTGACTCCAGAAACTGAAGTTTTATACTGCATTACATTCCTGCAATAGCTTCTTGAAAGGGTGAGAGTGTTGGATACACTCTCAAAGGGTAGATTGTTGAAGTTAAATAAATTGGATGAAGGTGGTAATCAATAATTTTTGTACACTAATATTGGTTGCGATGCGATTAATACGCAACTGAGCAATAATCTTAGAAAATAACACGCAAATATGGTTAATCTATTTTTTTCAATTAATATAAAATATAATGTGATGAAGAAGCTAATTAATGTTTTCAACATATTAATTACATGGAGTTTGGTCTCATTCTGTTCGCAATTGAACATTACGAATGCTAGTTATAACTAATATTACTTTTCATATAACAACTAGCAACTCCAGAGATGTCATAAAAGAACCAGTTTATTCAGGTATAGCCTGAGGAAAGAACACGTGGCCACACATGGAAAGATGACCCCTACCTCAAGGAACAAAGACCAGGTGAATCAAGCAATGGGGCGTTGAGTACTTGGGAGGTCATTATCCATTGACCTACGAATGTGGACCTTATTACTGTAACAGTGTATCTTTGTGATGACTGTACAGTATATAAATTATTCACCTCTGTCTTTGGAAACCAGAGTGTTCTAATTGAAGCTTGCGTTGGTGCCAATTGTGCAAGTGTATAAATGCCCTGTAATATATTTTGAGAATAAAACGTTTGTTTGCAAGGGAAAAATTTTATTTTATATGATACATACAAACGTATCAGACCTGTGCTTGTGACTAGAGATGAATAAAACGTCTAACATTTGAGTTTGATAAAATGTTTCTATTTTTTGGGTTTTGTGGAACAATATAATAAACCAAAATACATAATACATAAATATAAAATTAATCATTTTTATATCAATACCCTAATCCACTTTTGCAGTTTCCTCCTCTGTTCCACTCATGGTCTGCTCTGTAAATGATTTGGGATGTGTGTACAGGCAATATTCATTCTGAATGACAAATTAACAGGAATGGTAAACTGAACATTATACTTTATGTAAACTGGTCTCTAAACTAAGTGCTATTTACTCCATCATATAAATGTAGCGTTGATGTTCAACTCCACACCTAAACCTATGCCCTTATCTTTGACTAGATGACAAACAAATGTATCTACTTAATTGCATTTATTAGGATGAGGGGAAGAGGACATTAAAATAATTTGGATGATTATAATAATATATTACCTCTAGACTCCAATACTGCAATGGCTACTGCTGCAATATTATTAATAAAAATGTCATATTGCTTGTGTGAAATTAAAGAGATTGCAGGAATAACCTATGAAAAAGTGCTTTAAATATATCACAGTATTTTATTTTTCACCAAAGCAGAGAAATACAAATCTGTTTAAGTTTTACTGATGGGAGCAGCTGCGTGGATCCAGTTGTGCGTAGGGACTTGAGTGTGCTTAGACATCTTGTATTGTGCTCCAATACAAAAACAACATTGTGTTTTATGGGACAAAGATTTCAATGAAATTCAGTATTTACAACTATGTATACGCTAGAGGACTCATTTAGAGTTGAATGTAAATGAGTGATATGCATTGTTTTTCGTGTATGAGCGAAAAAGAGAGATTTACCTGTGTACTTGTGGCTTCACAGTTGTATTTTGAGTTGCAGATATGTTAAGCTAAGTACAACCGAATATAGTGTGTATAGATACACCCAGAGCAGTGATCAACTTGTAAGCTTGTACCTGCCTATGGAGACACAAATATACTCCTGCTAAAAGGCATATCTAAAGATATGTATAATCCCCCCATTGTTCGTCTCCCCCCTCCCCCTGAAAAATAAAAACAAACAACATTTTTCTTTTCCATGAATAACATACCGGATTTTAGATAATTTATCTAAGTCTTTCTTACTATTGTGTGTAATAATTTGCGTTTCATATGTATACAGTATGTTTATACATTCTCTTGGTATGTTTCAAACTCATTGTTTTGTTTTGAAAAAAACCCTAATAAAAATTACTTTAAAAAAAAAAAAAAAAAAGGATATGTATAATCCAAAAAAAGACGCATTTGAAAGGATCATGACTTAAATATACACGGCTTTACTGTATGGCACTTGCATGCAACTCAAAATACGGGCACATGTAATGCACATATCAAAAGCAGTGTGATAACATTTTATGCAAAAATTAAATTTTAAATGCCCAAATGCACTTAAATACAACTCTAAATGAAGCCCTAGGTGTAAAAGTAGGGAATTCGAACATAGACAAAAAGCCATTATACATCTTTATTTTTAAACTCTTGGAAATTGTACATTTATACAGAGTGCTTAATCTGATTATTAGATGCTGATTAAAGGTATGCCACCATCCTATAAAACCTTTCCTTTTTTATTTATTACAATCACATAGTAGCAGTAATATTGGCAGGGGTGGCTTTAGGTTTTGGTGGGGTCCTAAGCAAAAAAATGTCCCCAACTTCCCCTAACATGAACATTTAAAGTAGAGTGATGGAATTTTACAGTATGTGGCTTAAATTAAAGTAACATCACATATAGAAATACATTAGGCAATTTAAGCTTTCTTTGATAGGGACTTGAATTTTAGTTTTAAAAACTGATAAATGTCTGGATACCCATCTACATATTCTCAACATAGGAGCAATAGAACTCTTCATTAAGAGATAAACAGATTGGTGAACTCATTTACCATTTATTCCACAGTGGATTCTCAGTAGAAACGTAGACAGTGCTGTTTCTAAAAATGAGTATTCTAATGGCTTACTTGATACATTTCCTACTCTAGTGAAGCTCCTCCTAAGAGTGCTGGTGTATGGGCAACTTAATTACATGTGGAGGAATGTCCTACCCCATGGCAACTTGTGATAAACCCTGTATTTGCATTTACACAAGTGTGGTATACACACTTGTGTAAATGCTTGATGGCCACTTTATTAGGTACACCTGAACACCTGCTCATTTATGCAAGCATCTAATCAGCCAATCATGTGTTAGCAATTCAATACATAAAAGCATGCAGACGTCGTCAAGAGGTTCAGTTGTTGTTAAGGCAAAACACTAGAATGGGGGAAAAATGTGATCTAAGTGACTTTGACCGTGGAATGCTTGTTGGTGCCATAAGAGGATGTTTGAGTATCTCAGAAACTACTGATATACTGGAATTTTACCCACAACAGTCTCTGAAGATTAAAGAAAATGGTGTGTAAAACAAAAAAACATTTAGGGTCTGATTCATTAAGGAAAGTAAAGCAAAAAAAAAGAGTAACTTTGCCCCTTGGCAAAACCATATTGCATTGGCAAATTTATAGTAAGGGTAGGGCATATCCTAGATCAACTTTAAATTTCAGTGCACAAATAAAGCTATCAAGTATTTGTGTACTACATGAAAAACCGTACAGTATTTAATTTATGTACAGAATTATAAACTAATATGCACCCTTTGCAATTTAACATGGTTTTGACCAGGAGAAAACTTTATTGTTTTGCTTTCCTTTCCTTAATGAATCAGGCCCTTAGTGTGCAGCAGTTCGGTGAAAATGTCTTGTTAATGAGAGAGTTCAGAGGAAAATGACCACACTGGTCAAAGCTGACAGGAAGGCGACAGTAACTCAAACAACCATGTGTTACAACAGTGGTATGCAGAAGAGCATCCCTGAATGTACAGCACATGAACCTTGAGGTGGATAGGCTACATCAGCAGAAGCCTACATTGGATTTTAATACTATCAACTTTGAACAATAAACTGAGGCTACAGTAGGCACAGGCTCACTAAAACTGGGCATTTGGAGATTGGATAAACATTGTTTGCTCTGACAAATCTCGATTTCTGCTGTGACATGTAAATGGTACATTCAAAACTTGGAGTAAACAACATGAATCCGTGAATCCATTCTGGCCTTTTGTCAGCAGTGCAAGCTAATACTGGTGGTGTAATAATGTGGGGAATGTTTTTTTTGCATACATTTGGGCCCCTTAATACCAACTCATCATCATTTAAATACCACAGCCTACCTGAGTATTGTTTCTGATCACGTGTATTTCTTTATAGGCACAGTCTACCCCTCTTCTAATGACTACTTCCAGCTAGATAAAAAAAGTAGACCATATAATCTCTAAGGAATGTTTCCAGCACCTTCTTGAATCTGTGCCATGAATAATTCAGGCTGTCCTGGGGCAAAGGGGTGTCCCACCCAGCACTAGAAATGTGTATCTAATAAAGTAGCCACTGAGTGTATATGTGGAGTATAATATGCTAAAGATAGTACTTTATCTATAATGGTTGCTGATTATAACACTAAACAATAGCCCATGCACGATCAAAATTCATAATCCACTTCTGAGGAATTATATTTATATAAAACTTTTGTTAGTTTATGTATCTTACAAAGTGATGATTTAGGAGTGTTTAGAATACTAAAGTTCCCCTGCTTTAGACGTTTTGTACGTTGAGAGAGAACTCTTTGGGACCAGTGAACCTACTGACCTGATCTACAATTTGTTTTTGCACATGTTGAACACGTGGTATCTGATTCCTGTTTCATTTATAGAACATGCAATTTTCTACTGTGCTATAGTAAGACTATAGTAAGACTTGTTCAGGCACGGCTTCTTTCACTAAATAAGTTGCCAAATCATCTAAAGAATAATTTTATTTGGTTCTGAAACCGAGTGATTATGACATCCCACATTGTCCATTTTTCTATGCACAGAGCAGCACTCTCATTATTTGTTTATGCTTTTATTTAAAGATTAGCAGTATTACAGGGAGATAAGAGAGATTAACTATAGAGTGTACAGGATGGGACATCAGGTACCTAAACAAATATAAACATAGTAGTCACATTGCTTTACAACTTCTCTTGTTACTATTTATTCAAAATGAAGATAAAATAAAATAACTGCCATATAAAAACACATAAGCCAAATGCAATAGTCATGAATATGTACTGGAGTGAATATTGGTTATATATGGGGGCATCAACCCAACCTAACCCAACCTAATCCAACCTATTTGTATGAAAGAAATGCATGTGTCTATGAGACGGTGGTATCCAAATAGAGCAGATATTCTTTATTCAGAGTGTGTCAGCTGCTGATCTTCTGTCCCTGTAATTGCTGCTGAATAAATAATATATTTTCTGTTTGGATGGTGAATGGCACTGGATGTATTTTTCTATATTATTTGTGCTTTGAATGCATTGCTTACTACTGGCTGTGTGCACCAGACTTGAGACACAATATGCAAACTGCCCGGGAGTACTTAATAATGAGCCTATCCATCGTGCAGCTATAGGACGTTGACCTCATCACTTTATTTCAGCTCCCCAGTAGAGGTACAGACCCCTATAAGGTAAGCAATAACATGTAAAAGCTACAATGTTTCAGCAGAAAGTAAAAAGGACAGTGCCGTAACTAGCCATTTTAGTGCCCTGGGCAAGACAGGGAACCGGCGCCCCCCATCTAAGTGGGAGTGTCAATCGTCGAGTGGGCGTGGTCAACCTACTATGGGGGCGTAGCTAGTGCTTTACAAGTTCTAGACCGCACTGAAACCCCCTCCCTCCCCATTCTTCTCGGTCTGGCTTTGTAAGGATCTTTATGTAATAAGCCTCCATAGAATCAAAGTACTTTAAATGCAGCTATCACATGCTAGCTGTATAAAAAATGAATTGGTTATTGAAATAAAACTCACTGAAACAAATTAAAACATAAATGTAACGGTACCATCTGTACCACACTGCCCCTTCATCCCACTGTGCCCTCCATCACAGTTTCTCCTTTATCACACCATGCCATGGAGCCATCTTTATCACAGTGTGCTATGGAGCCATCTTTATCACATTGTGCCCCCTTATCACCGTCACATGAAATTAATTAATATATTTTATATATATATATATATATATATATATATATATATATATATATATATATATTTATATATATATATATATATATATATATATATATGTACATATATATATATATATATATATATATATATACACACACACACACACACACACACACATACAATATAAAGAGCCTCCTAGTGTCCGCCATACAATACAGAGAGCATTCCTGTGACCGCCATACTATACAGAGAGCATTCCTATGATCACCATACAATACAAAGAGCATTCCTGTGACCGCCATACAATACAGAGAGCATTCCTGTGACCACCATACAATACAGAGAGCATTCCTGTGACCGCCATACAATACAGAGAGCATTCCTGTGACCGCCATACAATACAGAGAGCATTCCTGTGACCGCCATACTATACAGAGAGCATTCCTATGATCACAATACAATACAGAGAGCATTCCTATGATCACCATACAATACAGAGAGCATTCCTATGATCACCATACAATACAGAGAGCATTCCTATGATCACCATACAATACAGAGAGCATTCCTATGACCGCCATACTATAGAGAGAGCATTCCTATGACCGCCACACAATACAGAGAGCATTCTTGTGACTGCAATACAGATAAAGACCTCACCTGAAATTAATAGACCCCAACATTAAATTAAAAAGCAGCATCAATAAATTAAATTGACCCACCAGCACTCCACAAATAAAATAGTACCCATTAAATAATTAGCCCCCACCTAAACATCACCATTAAATTAATAGCCTACCTCCCACCCATGTACTAAGACACCCAACCTCCCTATCCTCATATCACACACATTATATTAATACATCCCCCCTTCCCTCAAACATTATGGCAGCATACCCCCCCTTCCCTCATAAAGCATAGCAGCATCCCCCCTCCATAATAGCAGCTTACACCCCCCTCCCTCCCTCCATAATTGCAGCTTACATCCCCCTCCTTCCTTCCATAATTGCAGCTTACATCCCCCCTCCCTCCATAATTGCAGCTTACATCCCCTCTCCCTCCTTCCATAATTGCAGTTTACATACCCCCTCCCTCCTTCCATAATTGCAGCTTATATCCCCCCCTCCCTCCATAATTGCAGCTTACATCCCCCCCTCCATAATTGCAGTTTACATCCCCCCTCCCTCCTTCCATAATTGCAGCTTACATTCCCCCCCTCCCTCCTTCCATAATTGCAGCTTACATCCCCCTCCCTCCCTCAATAATTGCAGCTTACATCCCCCTCCCTCCATAATAGCAGCTTATATCCCCTCCCTCCCCTCTCCTCCCCTCCCTCCATAATAGCAACACACATCCCCCTTCCCCTGCTTTGAAGCTTTCCTTCTTTATTCCTGACCAGCCGTCGCTGCCTGGCTCCTCTCTGCTTCTCTGCTCCTCTGCTGCCTAGCAACGTCATGACATCAGACGCTAAGGCAGAGGGCAGAGTTCAGAAGGGGGTGGAGCCGGGTGTCGGCCGCCATTTTGGATGCGCCGGGCGGCCGGCAGTCTGAATCTGAGGTCTGTTTAATTTTTTATTTTTTTTTCACTCCTCACACAGAGGCCGGTGCGGGCGGCCACTGCGCCCCCTTGGGACTGCGCCCTGTGTGGTGGCACCGCCCGCACCAGCCTCGTTACGGCTCTGGAAAAGGAACTTATGAAGCAGACTGCCTCTGCAATTCTGAAACCATGGGCCAATGCCAACATAGCTTTTCCACTCTGAGAACAATATTCCACATATAGAACAATAATAATAATAATACATAGATAGTAAACGATGAAAGATGAAAAATCACAGGATATTCTAAAGGTGCATCTACTGCACCTTGGATCATGCATAACAAAACATTTAACAGCACCAGGGACCTGGTGCGCAAAATCAATGTATTTATACCAGTAGAATGTGCGCCAAGTTTATGCCAGGCACAGACACATCCCACATGCACCCATTTTTTATCCATTTCTTTTATGTGAAACAATCGCATTCACTATTAGTCGTCAATAAAATGTAAAAAAACCTCTCAAATACAGCAGAAACAACTCCAAATAATATATGTCAGAGCGACAAAGAAAGCGGTGCATTCACAAACAGCCAATCACAAGCAGTACGCTAGTGTCGGAGACCATTATAATTTGCTATTTTCCCCTGACCACCCACAAATATGACTCTCTCAGACTTGTATGTAACTGTGTCCAGGAGGTAAATGTATTCAGCTAGGAGTTTCCCGTGGGTTTGAAATGTAGAGATGTTGCCTATAGCAACCAGTCAGATTCTAGCTGTCATTTTGTAGAATGCACTAAATAAATGATAACTAGAATCTGATTGGTTTCTCCACTTTTCAAACCCACGGGAAACTCCAAGCTTGATAACTTTACCCCCAGGTCTTTATACATTCGCAATTGCATGAACTTACCCTTATTGTACTCGGTCTATGTTAGAAAGTACCTGTCCCGCCTCTCCAGGCACAGGCTGTTTTAAGTGGCAGAATCACACAAAACTACATGGGAGCATATGCATGCACTCATCCTTTAGGCACTCACACAATTCACTCACAAGATGCAAATTGGCATAGCACTCACTCTGTGTCAGCCATGTCCAGGGCCTGATTAAGGGTTCAGGCTGCATTAGGCTAATACACTGGTAGCGGTCCCTCGTCAGGCTAATAAGCAGTAGGCAAAAACAAATCCGCCCTTAATTTAAAATACGGCTTCCTTCACCTTTCCTTTCCTTTTCGAAACTCAGCTCTATTTGGCTTTTTAAGCGTGTCACATTGATCTGTGTCACTCATTTAATGTAATTAAAAGTAAAACTGTATAGTGGAATTGGGGTCTGAACGAGTGCTACTGAGGGAGAAGGTGTAAGGGGGCTGTCACACATGCACCTGTCCACATCTCCTACTCACTTATCCTTAGGTGGGTGTTTGAGGATGACTCATTGTCTTCAGCCTTTACCATGGGAATACATCAAGATTGAAACCTTACAATTTTCTTTCATGTCTTCTTTTTACTTTGAAGAACAACTATTATCTTATATTTTCAAATGAACATCAGTTTATACCTCCCCCTGTCACAATTTTTTTTCCACTCAAAATCTTGCGCCCTAGGCTATGGCCTAGTAAGTCTACTGGATAATCAGACCCTGCCCATGTCTCTAATCTAATATTTTTTTAAAAAAAATTAATTCTAATGAAATTCAAATTTTAAATAAACACTCCTGGTTATAAGAAGTTTGTATAAGAGGCTCACCTATAGCCATTTTTATTTATTCATCTTTTTATGTGTATTTTTTGCAAAGGCAAGAATGTTTGTTTGTTATCACCTTTACACATTATGACATTTAGGGACGTCATATCAGACACTGCCACACGGAAGACTGACATTTTTAAATGTCATAATGAAAATGATGGGTTCATTCTCTTGTATCCCCCATATGTTCAACACAGCAGACAGTGACAGTGGGGTAAAAGTTTAAAGTACACACGTTTATAATAACGCCTTCAGCCCTTGGTATTTATAAATCAGGAGGTGAAGATTGATTAATGTCAGGATACATATGTAAAAGTAATTGTAGGGAGAATTATGAAAATGTTTATTTTTTGGCTGGCTTTTCTATATAATGCCTGTAAAATACAACAGCTTTCTATTTCAATATGCTCAGCTGCATATATATTGAATTTGTAATTATGAAAACTGGTCTTGTAGCTGTAACCCATCATTCTGCAAGGGTTTAAGAAAAAGCATCACCCTTCATATCACATGATTCTTCTTCAAAGCATTCTGTGATGGAACACATACAATAGCTGTCAATGAAGCCACAAACATACCATAATCACCTCATACAAGAAACTTGCTTTATCTACAGTGACAGTAAATGCATTTAGAAAGCCAGTGACATATTTTATAATTAGTATTTTAAGTCCAGATTTAGAAACACGCAATCATATGATCTGATCTATCATCTGCCATTTGTTCTAGATTGCCCATTAGTTCTACATTATTTTTTCAACATGTCCTTGTGTTCATATTCACACAAGATAGCAAGCTCCATAAGTGTATTATTAAATAATTTATTTTTTTTGTGTGCTGAACCCCACATATCTTTCAGGCAGAGTTATAACTAGATGTGAGTGAAAGCGCGGGAAAATGGAATTGCACGTGAATCAAGTTTTGTGGCAGAACGGGCATTTTTGCAGAGATGCAACATTCTTTTGAAACAATTTTCCAGTTTCATTTTGTGCAGCCATTCTGTAGAATGCCAATCAACACCATATTTGTAAATTTGCATTTTGCAGAATGAATAGAGCTGATGACAGTCAATTCATTCTGCTGAATGGTGGTTGAGGGAGTAGTGGCATTTAAGGTCAAATTCCACGCTACGTAACGTGAAATTTTACCATCAAATGTGGGAAGAGGAGCAAATTTTACAGTTTAAAAAATTGTGCTCCTTTCTAGTAACATTGAACTACTTTGAAACAATACAAAGCAGAAACTTAATAAACATTTGGCTGCATAACATCTTTGCTAAATACATTGTATAAAATATATTTTCTTCTAATTAGAGAATGATATGTTGGGGCAAAGTGAGTTTCCCATTCTCATTCTCAACCCACTTCCTCAGTAACCACTCTATAATAGTTCTTTGGCATATGTTCCTATGTACTCAATTATATACCATTGTTGGGTGGCAGACTTTATTAAATCAACGTTAGTTTTCCACGAATTAAGACATAGGGCTGGATTTAGGTAAATCATATTAGACATGTGCTTAATGATTAGCACTGGTAAAAATACACATTCTTTTTTCCCTGTGAAAATAAATTATTTTTCAACAGGACAGTTATCCAGAATGTTGATAAATTATGAGTGAGTTCTCTGTACAGCGCTGCGGAATTAGTGGCGCTATATAAATAATTGATGATGATGATGATGATTATTATCTTATTATTAGTTGCCTATCAGAATGGTCTAGAAATTGAACATTTGTGACACAATTCCAAATGTAGCATATTCATGAAAAGGTATACCATTAGATATATATTTTACCACATTGGGAAACTATAGACATTAGTGAGAGAGAAATGTTTTAAATATGAACAATTTGGATAAATTATTATAATAGGAAACCACTTAGATATCAATGAAAGGAAAGGTGATAATTAGTCACTATCGAAATTAACTCTAGTCTGTAGATGGTAGTGAATATAGATTGTAAGCTCCATTGGGACAAGTTCTAATGTGAATGATTAATATTCTCTGTAAAGTGCTGCATAAAATGTAGGTGATATATTAAAAACTGTTAAAAAATAATAACTAAATAATAAATACTATACCTTATGTGCACTGGAATGTTCCGAATACTCAATCAGCAGGAGCAGTTACATTGCCTGTGAACGAAATCGCTTAAGCAATTAGTTAGGGAACGAACACACAAGGAAGCAATCCTGGATTTAATTCTCATAAATATCAAATGTGTCTGTATAAAAGAACTCAGAGTTTAGTAACCATTGCTCAGTGTGGTTTGATATAGCTCTACAGGCAGCAGTAAAGCAGAGCTGTACTAAAACACTGACTTTAATCAAATGAGAAATCATTTATGTAAATTTTGGTGAGAGGTGATAGGTGGAATGCAGGTACAGTGGAATAAACTAAAATATGCATTATTAATTGTAACATAGCTTAGTGCCCGTGATGCTAGTTAAACAATAAAAAAAGAAGTCCAATGTGATTATCTAAGTAAATGTCAGTTGTTAGAAGTGCTAGAAGTAAATAACAATAGGGAAAAGAGACCTTGGAGTTATAGTTTCAGATGACTAGAAGGTAAGCAGGCGGTGTAGTCAGAAAGTGGAGAAGCCTGTATAATATATGGTGGTATAGTAATAGATGTTAGGAGCAGCAGATTCGCATTAGTGTGAGTGATCAAATGACCATGTTTTACTGTTCCAGAGCACATTGTACCGTTTGATTTGATTCTACAAACAAGCTAAAAATCTTTATAAACGACGGCACAATGTTGGGCCAGTTCTGCAGTGTATATGGACTCACAACCAGCAGTGTAGGCAGATCACCACGGAGTTTACAGAGCCACAATCTTTTTAGCAGATAGTTATGACATGAAGAGCACAGGTCTAAAGGTACATTTTATAAAATGTGTATAGTGTGCACACATGAATCGACATGCTGAGCGGGACTTTTGTTAAAAATATTGCATCGGGAGACATTTTCTGTAGTGTGCACCAGCCTAACAAGCATCAACTGGGCACCTGGGGTGTCATGAGTTTACACATCATTCCATTCCCAAGTTACAATTTTGTATTGTGATACTATTACATAACTGTCAATACCAGCATTACTTTTTTGAATGTAGTACCAGTACTTTGGGCTTGGGGGACTCTTACTGTACATCACGTAAGTTATACACTCTAAAATCCAATTACCCATGAACAAAGAAAAAAAAAACGTGTGGGCCACGCCCCCATTAATTACTAGCACTGGTGCTACAGATTAGGGTAGTTACCGTAGTAGACAGGGGCAATGAGCATGGGGTAACCCAGCTAAACTGCAACCAGCACTAGGCTATACTGTGCTGATCGCAATATAATGGGAAGACCTGCTGCTAGCAGCTGCCAGAGTATTCTGGAGCTTGTGGAACTAGAACAGAGCATTTTACGTAAATTGAAAACTCCCACAAGCCCTTCATTTACCATTTTATTAAATAGCTATATTCAAAGGCAATCTTCTTCCCAAAGTTGTTCATAGAGAATCTTTATTCATGATGTAAGTCAAAGGGAAATAAAATATAAAACCATAAGAAATGAATGCAATTGCTCCTTATAGAGCCCAGTCAGTAAATGATATAGAACTGGATGGGGCTGCTGAAGCATTATGTCATCTATATAAATTTAGTGGTACGATGCATCTTTGCTCCTGATGCTTTCACACGTTGTAGGATACTTTGTAGAGGGCTTTGTAGGTGAGGATAAGCAGTTTCAATTGTATTCTGGAGGGCATAGAGCCATTGAGGCGCTTGGCAGAGAGGCACAGCAGAAGAGGAATTGTGGGAGAGGAAGATTGATAATGACAATACATTCAGAACAAACTGCAGGAGGGGGGACAGACTGGTGACAGACAAGGAGGAGTTTGTAGGAATCAAGTTTGGATTTGATAAGAACATGAATAAGAGACCTGATGACATCAAGTCAGCGGAAAGAGCAAATCTTGGCAATTTTGGAAGGCAAGGGGGGGGGGGGGGGGGTTCTTAGTCTGGTCTGCACCAGGTCAGGACTAACCTCAAATATTACATACAGTAATTCATAGTTATAATATATTTAATGTGACTGTTTACTTTAATAATTAATAAAATAAGAATTTTAAATGTATGGGAATTTAATAGACTAGGAGGGCCTTTGTATTTCAACTCTGGTCTTAATGGAAAATCAGTGTTGGAAGGAATCAGGATTGCACAAGGGACTGGATGTTGGGAGAGAAGCTGAGAGTGGAGTCCATGATGACCCCTAGATATTGTGCATGGGGAACAAGGGAGAGGGTGACATTATCAACTGAGAGATAAGTGGGAAGGGGGGATGTGACATTGGGCAATGGAAAGATAATAAACTCAGTTTTGGTTATATTGAGCTTGAGCAGCATTAAGCCATCTAATTAGATATGGCAGAGAGGTTGTCAAAGACAGGAAAGAAGGTGAGAGGTCAGGGGAGAAAATGTTGATTAGTGTGTCACCAGCATAGAGGTCAAACTGAAGGCTGAAAGAGAGCATGAGTTAAGCAAGAGACCATTTCCAGGAGATGCCGTTTGTGGAACTATAGAATGAAGAAATACCTTGGGCATAACATCAATCCTTCTTGTTTTTTCTCTATGTGACACCAACAACGGACTTTCCGGTATGGGTACCTAATTCATAAGATTATGTTGGACGTTTGATATATATTTATCACTTCATTTAATAAAAAGATATTACACTAGGTATTTTTTTTCGTCTTCTTACTTCCTTATATGCTTTGGAAGCCTGACATGCGGAGCAAGGTTTACTATGTTTATGATGTGAGTGATAGAACCAAAACAAAGCACCAATCTGCAAGCATTATTCTTATGGGTAACTATCCCCTACATCACTACGGGAAGGAGAGTTTACATGGGTGATGGCTACATTATTTGGAAGAGGGCCCTTTCTTCTCATTTTTGAGACTCACCATTTTATTTGTTCACCACATTTGTTGATTGAACATCATTTGTGAATGATCCATACACTATATATTCTCTGTTTTTGAGTTTATTATTTCAGTACTTCTAAGCTACAAGAGTTTGTAGAAGTTGATTTATAACATTTTTCTATGAAGGAAGAATCTTTATTCTATGGATTCATGTGAGTGCTTGATGTATATATGATTTGGTTGTATTTTGATATATTTAATTTGGAACTAAGTGGAGTTCTATTTATATACAATACGTTGTACACAATAGGAGTGCCACTATTATCCTCATTGTTTAATACAAGAGAGGAGGTGTAAAGAGAGAAAAGCAATGGGCCAAGAAAGGAGCCTTGAGGGACCCCAACAGATAGAGGAAGAGGAGGAGAGTGGGCACCCAAGAAAGAGATGTAGAAGGAGTGATCAAATAGGTGGGATGTGCATAGGGAAGAGATGTCATGATAGATTGAGTCCATTTTGTGCTTGAAGTAGGAGGCAATTCATGGGTGGTGAGGGAATGCGGAAGGGTAGGAGGCGTGTGGAGAGAAGGGAGTTGATGGTGGCAAAGTGGCGATGGGGGCTGTTGAACTGGGACAAGATGAGGGCCATAAAGTAGGTCTATTTGGAAAAAGAGAGGACCATGCAGTAGAAAGACAGGATGTATTTGAAGTGGATAAAGTTGGTGTCAGAATGGGATTTCATCCAGAGTGGCTCAGCAGAATAGAAGGTGAGCTAGGATGGTTGAAGCAGATGAAGTGTGGTGGCAGTGGCAACCTCATCCAGCGCTGTGGAGACAACCTAGTTGTAGAAGGAGACTGCTTCAATAGGGCAGGACAAGGTAGAGAAGGGAAAATAAATGGTTTAAGGGAGGCTGAGAAATGGGTGACTCTAGATCATTTAGGTGATGTTGTATTTGCACGGTTTTGGGTTTGGGTGTGGGAGAGATAGATCTGACATTACAGATTGTGCAGACAGAGAAGTGGAACTTAAGAGGAGTTATGGAGATAAAGATGTAGGGGTTAGAAGAGCATGGTGGAAGAGGAGAATTGTGGTGGAAAGAGGACATTGAGCAGATGGTATGGCTAAAGTGGGGCCCAGGGATGGGGGAGGTGTCTCCTATAGTCTTGAGGAAGGAGAAGGGTAAGAGAGTCGGGAAGAACAGTGAATAGGCAGGGATTTGGAAGAATGAATTGTGATGGCTAAGGGAGTTAAGAGGGTGAACTGAACATAGCAATAGGTACAGAGGGTTAGGTAAGCGGGGAAGGTAGGTGTAGAGTTTGGACACAGGGAAGAGAATATGTGGCTAATGGATGAGTGAAGGGGAAGAGGAGGTGAGAATGTTGAGGTTTAGGAATTTGGGGTTGGATGTATGGGGTCGAGGAAAGTGAAAAACGGAAAGTGAAAGTCACATGGAAAGATTGGGATCAGAGAGGACATGGGACAAGGAATGAGTTAGGATGGTGTGGGAGAGACAGGGGAGAGAGCACCAGAAGGTAGTACTATGAGGTACCAGGGGTAAAGGATTGGGGTGATGAAAAGAGGAATAAAAAGTGGGATGGAAGGGAAATAAGGTAGATGGATGGCAAATGTTAATCGCATCTAATGGACGTGGAGTAGGGTGGAGGGAGAGCAGAGGACAAACCACTTATGGAAGTAACAAGGAGGATAAAATGCTAGAAGGTAGTTAGGCAGGATGCTGTAGGATAATGAATGGAAAATATAATTGACAGTTAGGATTGAGGTTCCCAGGACAGAATTGCTGTAGTGTTAGAAGTTGTAGGAGCAGGTGGATGTTGGAATCTGGGAGTGTGGTAAGGGCAAGTTTCAGGAGGGTCAATCCTGGAGGGCAGAAGGGAGTAGCTGAAGATGCTGGATGGATGAGTGTTGGAGGGTAGGGCCAAAGTGGGATGGAGAAGGCTTGGTATTCACAGGCATACTAAAGGCAGCCAGAGTAATCAGGGATATGTCACTTAGGTCAGAGGTATGCAAAGTGTTAGCAAAAGGATTGTCAAGCAAACAAACATATATAATTCAGAGTAGCTTGGATTTTGTAGCTATGGGTTCTTCACCAGGAATCATATTTTTTTTGCCACGATGTTCATACTGTGTGTATGTATGGTGGGGATGTAGTTTTGTGAATACCAACCATTTCTTCATGTGTAATAGTCATGATTTCAGGAACCAGTTTACCTACGAAACACAAACCCTTGGAACTCGGAGTTACCCAGGAATAAGCTTTTCTCCCACAAACAAAGTATACATCATCTGGGAGAACATAAGGTACAGTATGCCCATTGATAATATCACACAAAGTTTTGACAAAACTACCCATGCCCAGTGTCTCTATTTGTTCAAGACATGTGTCAGCATGGATAACATTCTTACAATTACCTAGAGACTTTCCTAATGGATACTTTCTTATGTCTGTTTACACGTCCTAGTTTATGGTGTCCATCAACATTTCTGCCTATTGGTCTCCCTCCAAAATGAGTGTGGCGAACCATTGTCTGATCTGATAGGTCAGCTTCCCAATTCTCCAGGCGTTTTACATCTGAGATATTAAGACACAGTAAAGACCGGTCTACGGAGTATTGGTGAAGCTTCAGACTAGAGGACCTAGTGTTATTGTACTTCCCTTCTATGGACCTCCCTCCCCTTTATTCGAGGACCTCAGAGATATTTAGTGGGAACAGCACTAGTCCTATGTTATGCTGTCCGTGAGGCACACGAGAGCACATCCAGCACTCCGTTTGGTTTAGAACCTTACCCACTAAGGAGCGATAATCCTCCAAAGGATGCCCGCCCATTTCCAGATTATTATTGGACTGGCATCGCTGGATGCATTTCTCTTCAACTAGGGAGTCACAGTACTTACAAATACAATATTCATCAGACAATAGCCCCTCACACTGTCTCCAGAGCTAGCAGACCTTTTCATAACCCCTGGACCAAGCTTCATAATGGGCTGCTCTGTGTATTCTATCAACATTTCTTCAAACTCCATCTCATCAGTATCACTACCAGATCCTGCCTTTGTCATCCATTCTCCTTCACAAAAATAGGGTGTCCTTGTTAGGGTTCTGTTCACAACCACTTCCTTAATTACAGCCATGGAGCCAGACATGTGATATAAACGTTTTAAACTGTTTATTGCAGAAAAGTATAGTCCAGGTAAGGCAAAAATAAACAGTAACAGTTCAGGCTGAATGGAACAATGGATTTACAGATCTTGGCAAACAAGCAGTAAATAATAAAGAAATGCAGCAGATGACTTAACTGAAACCAGTTTGCAGCAGTAGTCAGAAACATGCAGGTAAATCAGGAACAGAGAAACACATGAGCAGGCTAGGAACATCAATGACCAGCAAAGGATTCTGGTAATGGAAGGCATATATAGGCCACAGACTGGTGTGGATAATTAACTAGCAGTGCTAGTTAACCCCTGATAGTAGGAACGGCTGAACAGCAGCTCCTCTGGGAAATCACAGGTACTGCAGGGTAATATGCACACAGAGAAACAAGGCAGATTGTAACAGTCCTATAAAAAATGAAGACAAGAATAATCCTGGAACAGAAGAAAAACAAAAATTGCCACTCCATCGCTGGAAAGATAGTCTGAGCAACGTCCTTGACTGAGGTGTCTTGACTGCAGGCTTTAGGTCTCCCGGAACAGGTTTACGAGTGACAGATCAGTGTCGTTGGTCTCAGCTTTATCTAGTACTTTCTCTGGGTTACGGACTTTCCTGCAGTGGGTGGAATGGACCCCAAGTGTCTCTTTCTTCAACCTTCAGTGATGTGGTACTGGTCAGCAGCACTTGGTACGGGCCTTCCCAACGGTCTGTTAAACAACCTGAGCGTAAGAGATTGCGGATCATAACATATTCCCCAGGTTCAACATCATGACAGTTCATTTCTGGCATACCAGGTGACATCATTTTTAGTTTTTGTTGTTGTTGTTTTAGCTGTCTGCTCATTTTTATGAGATATTGCACAGTTGCTTCATTGTTATACTTCAAGTCGTCTTGTGGACTTAGGATCAATTGAGATTGTCGGCCGAACAGTATCTCAAAGGGGGACAAATTATGAGGAGGTCTGGTAGTGGTTCGGATGCTGTGGAGGACTAATGGCAAAGCTTCTGGCCACGCCAACCCAGTTTCAGCCATTATCTTACCAAGCTTGTTCTTAATAGTACCATTTACTCTTTCCACCTTACCACTGGCTTGTGGTCGGTGAGGGGTGTGAAGTCTGCTACTGATTCCCATAAGCCTACACATGTTTTGGAAGATATCACCAGTAAAGTGGGTACCCCTATCACTTTCTATGATTCTAGGGATACCGTATCTACAAACAAATTCCTGAACAATTTTCTTTGCAGTGAACAGAGCAATATTAGTGGCTGCTGAATATGCTTCTACCCAAGTGGAAAACACATCAATACATACTAATACATATTTGAAATTCCTGCAAGGTTGTAATTGGATATAGTCAATTTGTATTACCTGAAAAGGTCCGTCTGTAGTAGGGATATGGGATGGCTCAGTTGGTATAGTTTTCCCGACGTTTTTCCTCAAACAAGTAAGACATGACATTGCCTTCTTATGGGCCTGAGAGGAAAAACCAGGTGCACACCAGTATGCTCTCACTAATTTGCACATACCTTCTTTACCCAGATGAGTCAGACCATGTGCTGCCTCAGCCAGGATTGGGTAATATGCTATGGGAGCCATGGGCCTACCTTGTCCATCTCTCCAGAGCCCCAAAGACTCTTGACCACATTCCTTCGCCTTCCAGACCGCCTTTTCGTGTAGGGAGCACAAATATTGCATTTTAATCAATCTCTGCGTGCCTAGTGTCTGAAAAACCATTATTGTCTCTGTCGATAGAGGTATATGTTGCCCTGCTGCCCATTTAGCAGCTTCGCCCGCCCTGTTATTGCCCAATGACACTGGGTCTTCTTCAGAGGTGTGGGCTTTACACTTTATGACGGCTACTATTTTGGGTAACTGTATGGCTGTCAAAAGTCCTTTTATGTGTTGTGAGTGTGCCACTGGCGTGCTTGCTGCTGTCGTAAAGTTTCTAAGATGCCAAAGGGCCCCGAAATCATGCACTACCCCGAAGGCGTACCTAGAGTCAGTATATATATTAGCTGACTTACCCTTTGCCAACTAACACGCTCTCCTTAATGCTACTAGCTTGTCCACTTGGGTCGAGTGAGGTGGGTCAAGGTGTCCAGCTTCTACAACATCCTGATAGTCTACAACAGCATAACCAGTACATAGTTCTCCCGTCTCCGTCTGTCTATAACAACTCCCGTCTGTATAAAACGTAAAATCTACATTTTCTAAGAGGGTGTCACGTATGTCGGGCTTTGCAGTAAAGGTCTGGTTCAGATATTCCATACATGCATATCAGTATTCCTGCAAAACTCATCACCAACCAGGGTCTCCTCACCTACCACCCTTTGTGCATCTCGAGGCACATATGGAAAGTATGTAGCTGGATTTAAAGTGCTACATCATTTGATGGTGATATTTGAGAGCTAGTTCCCATTTTGTGAACCTAGCTGAAGAGACATGTCTGGTTTGAGCTGAATTCAGCAGATACTGCATGAGGTGTATAGACAGTTGAATCATGTCCTAATACTACGTCCTCGCTCTTACTTACCAGAAGAGCAGTTGCTGCTACACTTCTTAGACAGGTTGGGAGTGATCTTGCCACAGTGTCCAATTGTGCACTGTAGTATGCTACCGGTCTGTTAGCGTCATCATGTTTCTGAGTGAGGACACCTGCTGCACAACCATCAGCTTCCGTACAGTATAGCTCAAAGGGCTTTTCATAATCAGGTATTACCAATGCAGGTGCTCTAGTCAGACGATCTTTAAGGTTAAAGAATGAGACTAACTCCTGCAATGGTAATGCCAGAATAGAAAAACCTGGGATCCAGATCTACAGTATCCACACATCCCCAAGAAAGTACGGATTTGCTTCTGGTTCTGCGGCAGAGTCATGTGTTGTATTGCCTCGATTCTGTCCGTTGTCAAGTGTCTTAGCCCCTGGGTGATACAGTGTCCTAAGTATTTAACCTTAGTCTGACATGGCTGTAACTTGTCCTTTGCCACCTTGTGCCCTGTTTGCGACAGATGAAGTAACAACAATTTATTATCATGCAAACATGACATAAACGAATCAAAGCACAACTACAAATCATCCAAATATTGAATCAGAACAGACCCATTGCTTGGTTGAAAGGATTGTAAACAGTCATGTAAGACTTGGGAGAAAATACTAGGACTGTCAATGAACCCCTGGGAAAGTCTAGTCCATGTGCATTGCACCCCCATATAGGAGAATGCAAAAAGGCATGGGCAGTCAGGGTGAAGAGGGACCGAGTAGAAAGCAGAACAGAGGTTAATGACAGTAAAGTGACTAGCAGACGGTGGAATCTAGTCCTGGACTAATCTATAGCCCCTCCCCCCACTCTTCTTCACAGGGAAAATGGGACTATTAGCTGTGCTGTATGTACAAATTAAAATCCCTTGTTGCAACAGCCTCTCGATAACAGGATACACACCTAATTCCACCTCCGGTTTTAATGGATGCTGTGAGATTTTTGGAGCTATCCTACCACTTTTTATATTTACCATCACAGGAGCTACATTTGCCATCAATCCAGTGTCTTGTCCATCTTTGGTCCATAGGGAACCCGGTATTTCCCTCAACATCCCCTTTACCTGAGATGGATTTTGTTCTATAACGGTAGAGTGTAACATTAACCTTTGTGGGGTGTCCAATATACCCTGTACCTCATGTGCGACCTTCTCTGGTATATCTAGGAATACACCACCAGGGGTACAGTATATGACACATCCCATTTTGCACAACAAATCCATTCCCAGTAAGTTAGTAGGAGCTGCTGCAGCCAAGAGAAATGAATGCTTGGTATGCAGAGACCCAATAGTAACTTCTGTGGGTTTAGTCAAAGGGTAATGTAACACTCTCCCCATTACCCCCATATCTGGAATAGTTTTGCTAGTTACCTGTAGATTGAAAGGGGAGGTTATCACTGATCTGGCCGCCCCTGTATTTACAAGAAAGGTGTGTTTCCTACCAGCTATGTCAACTATCATTGTAGGTTCTTCCTTTAGACTCTCAGTTAACCTCACTGGCTGTAGACTACAGGTGTGACCTGACCCCTATCGTTGACTATCATTTTCCTGCGCAATATTTGCTGCTATAACATGTGCGGGACGCTGTGCGTTCTCTTGCCTACGTGTGTTTCTCCTTTGTGGGTATCTATATGATCCCCCTCTAAGTATTTGCCATTTTCTTTCTTGACAAAATTTCCTTATGTGTCCCTCTTTATGACAGTGAAAACACATAATTACCCTATTACCAATATTTTGTACGTGGTATGTCTGTGGTTGTGTGTGCAATCCCTCTAAAGCCTGAATACTTACCGTCATCAACCTATCACTCTTTTCTTCTTTCTTTCGAAAATGTTCTTATCATGCTCCACGGCAAGCTCCCTAAGAGTATGTACCGTGATGCCTCTCCAACTAGGTGTTGAGGTTTGTACTCTTGTCTTTAGATTTTCCCTAAGACCATCCATTAGTACCGTCACAGCCACTTCTCTATGATGTGGATCCTCTCTTGTATCTGATATCCAAGTAAACTGTGTGATTGATGCAAGAGCTCTAGAGAAATAATCAGCTGCCGTTTCACTCTCTTTTTGCTTAATGGTGAAAATTTTGCTCCAATTTACTACTACTGGAAAATAGATGGCCAAATGTGAGACAATTTTCAGAATATTCTCTTGATTATCCTCATCTGTTAAGGTTTTGTCTTCCTCCAACAAACAATCTTTAATAATTTTTTGTATGTTAGTATTGGGAGGAAGACGTGCCCTCAAGACCACTTGCCAATACTTATTGGTTGGTTTGTGCACATTTCCTAAGTCTTTGACAAACTTCTGACATTTGGCCAACTGTTTTCTAGGATCTGGGAACTCAGTCATAATTGAACGTAGTTCCGATCTAGTCCAAGGACAATGCATTGAAACATTTTTTACAGGAACTTTACCATCCTTCTCCGCTTTCCCATTAGGAACTGCTATTGTGCGGACAGGATAAGCACCCACAGGTTTACTACATTCAGGGTTAATTACAGGAATTGCTGTTTCGGTACCATGGATGTTCTCCCTCCTAGTAGTTACTCCACTACTCTCACCTATCTCAGCCGCTGCCCCTGCTGGTGGGACCGCTCCCTTTCCATACTTTCGTTGTACCTCTAACAAGTTAATAGCATGGGCAATGGCTGAGATCATGGTGGGTTTATCCTCTTCCTCAGAAACACTTGTTTTAAATTGACTCAAAATAGGATATAACTTGTTCATTTAATTTTTATCATTTTTGGTAACGCATGTACTTATGCCCCCTACTGCATACGGCGGAGGGGGCGCGCTTGCGTTCAGTTCTCCACGCTTTTCGCCATGCCTACTTCTGTGCACGTGCTGCTTTGCCATTGCCTCCATTAGCCACAATTTCAAACAGTCATCATGTTCAATTCTTACTTAATCAACCGCACTTTATTTCTTACATTATTTCGTACCTCTGAATCGAAAGTACCAATCTTTGGGAAAGGTTTCACACAATCCTTGGTCATCTTGACCCATTTGTTGCAATACACCGTTGCGAATGCACCATACTTCTTAAACATAACAAACCTCGCCGAACCAATCGGTCCATCCTTAGGCAGCACACCATTAACCATCTCTAGCGTTTGCTTCGCACCCATTGTGAAAACAACCTATTTCTCAACGCTATGCAAAAACTGCCTCTTTAACTGTTCTCTTTTCAAACAGAGCCTACTAGAGATTATAACCGTGGACAATTTCACAGGCTACGCCCACACACCTCCTAACACAGAAATTTCACTATGAACCACAGGACTATCAGCTCATCGATACCCTGTCTCTCCACAAAATATGTCGAATATATTACTGAACTGGTAGCATCAGAGTTTACCCGCCTTGCCATCGTAATTCCTCCCGCAGCTCCAGCCAAGTCACAATCACGGTTACACAATAAACCATGCGGTCCGATCGCACCGCTTAGAGATACTAGCTATCGCTAAGCTTTGCGATTACTATTGGGGAGTATGTTTCAAAAGCCTCTTTAACTGTTCTTTTTTCAATTAGAGCTTTTGCTGCCAGTATACCTGCCGTGTATACCTAACCTCGGCTGTCCAGCCCGCCTAGTCAGACGGCAACTGATCCCTGTATTTTTCAACAGTAAATAAACTTTCACTTCAAAATCATACAATTCACAAACACATACACCTTAGTTTTCTGCGCAGAAAATAAATTTCCCAAACAATAGTAATATCTTTTCAGAGGTTTTACCAAGTGATTATACTATGCATATATAACAGACTATTAACACGACTGTTTAAACACGTGGCTACAATACCGGAAGTTCACATACGCAATGCAGAAAGAACACATACGCTATGCAATGCAATACATTAAAAATGCAAAACGACAATAAAAGGAAACAGTTTTCTTTCTTGTCCCTAGATTCAAGTTAGCGCTCCTTAGATAATGCAAAAACGGACATTCGATTTCACAACACAGAATGATAAACAGGTTTTGAACACATTGCGTTCTTACCCGTATATGACGCGTCTCCACCCTTTGTTGAGGAACCGAAATCCGTAGGCCTTGCATATCGTCCGGTAGAATAACTTCCGCCGCAAGCCCCCAAATTGTTATGCACGTCTAGTTACTCTCCAATAACGATTGTTGATTGCCGAAATGTGGTTCCAAAGCACAATGTGATTTAATAGCCAAAAGTAGCAGAGTAACAATGCAGAATAAAACAAGTACAGCCATTACTTATCGCAGGCGCCATGGATCCAGTGTACAGTCATTCAGGTCTGAAGGCTGTGGTCAAGAAGACTGTCCACCAAGTCCAGAGACCCTGCTTATATACAGTCAGTGAATACAGTAAAACAATGCAGATGATGTGGCGTGCTTCTATTGGTCCAGGTTTCAGGAAGGTCCAGTGTACTGCAGGTCATAGGCCAGTTCAAACCAAAATATTCAAAGGTGGGGGTCAGCTTTCCAGAGGATGCACTCCGATTTTCCTGCCAAGAATCCAGTTCAAACTAGTCTATTTACATTATACAGGCAGCATCATTTTAAATATTTATTCCCTAACATCACTAACTAGAGTATGCAATGTGCGATTCCTTCGGAGAATAAACCGGACAACTGCGGATGAATAGGGGATTAAAATGATACTAAACATATTTCCTGCAACCTGAACCTTTGATTTCACCAACATGTATATAACTTATAATATTAAACATAAATACTACTATTTTTCAACATAAATAACTATGTGATGCAACTACAAATAATGTGTACTAATTACAAATGTATATGTTCGTGTAAAGGTATGTAAAAGTGTAAACTTGTTATTTGCCAAGTGTTGCGGCCGGATACACTTCCCCACGCCGTAGCGTGCTCTACGCATAATTTTCAGACAAAGACAATCAAGTTTGCTAGATATTAATTGAAATGACTTTATCCAATTTGCTGACTTCGACACATGGTTTGTCCATGAGCAAACTTACTCCTTTTTTTGCTTTGCTCTCCTTAATGACTCAGGCCCTTGTGTGCAAATAAATCATCATAATTAAGTGCCTTAGAGTTCAAAGTTGGCAGAGTGCATGTGTGCCTGCCTGCCACCCCCGTACTGTTTACATGCTAAATTTTTTAACATAAAGCAATTTTTTTAGCATACATCCTTGAGAGCAACGTTTATTTTTATATTGAAAGTGTAAGTGCCAGGCTTTGCACTGATTCATGGTACCAATCTTTTTTCATTGGATTCTGTTTGAAAACTTTAGCCAGTGCATCTTTGGTATATGGACACAAAACCATTAACCTTAATTTATCCTGAAAGGTTCTTAAAGAGTAAAATTATTTTGTTGATCAAAGCAGGGCTGAATACAAATTTTGCTAATGTATGTTACATAAATGTCCAATTAACTGTGTCATACTACTTTTCAGCATTGGTTGAGAGAGAAAGACATTTAATATTATTTTGCCATAGTAAACAACGTTAATATAATTTGTATTTTGCTTTTCTCTGCTAATAATACCTTCGTGTTCTAGATTATTAAGTTACATGTGTATTTAACTCTATTTTCTAATAGTTTATTATTTTTTTCATCTCCTGTTTGGAGTGAAATATTCCTATTATCTAGAGCATTGGGTTAGACATTTGAATTATTTAGATAAAACTGCCTGTTCTGTTAAGACATCTTGGGTAAGTTGAATTCAATATCAATAGAATTTAAAGCATTAAGCACCATTTTTTTAATCACCAGAGAAAGGGGCCTATTCATAAATATTTTGGCAGTCTGTACCCATGATACCTTGGTGAGAAAGGTATTTGAATGGGTATGCCTTCCCACATCTCTCACCTCAGGCTAGAAAAATGAATTAGCAAATCTAATAAAATATCTCTGATAATCCATAAATCAAAAGTGGGAGAAAATTCCTGGAAGTATGGAATACATTTTCAATTTTCCATGGCCAGCCAAATAGAATATAATTAATGTAATGTCTGAGGCTACGAGGCCAAACAAGGACAGGGCATCAAGGATAGAAATAAGACAACAACACACATTTAGCTATGTGATTGAATGCGGTATTAGTCATATATCTGATGGTAGACATACCAACGAAAATATGACCGACACAAAAATCCCAACAGGATAAATGCTGATATATAAATTTTCCCGATGGATAAAATGCTGGCAGTGAAAATACCAACAGTCACAATGCTGGCATTTAAATGGAAATGCTAGTGGGTGTAGCCAGCAATAAACAGTAATAAAAATAAATAAACACATGTAAAAAAAACAGCATAACACCCCCGCCTCCGCAATCATAACAGCCCTAGTGCTGGATCGAGGAAAATCGAGGGGAAAAACAGCGTTGCCATGTAGCAGGTAGTTTTATTAGACCTTGTGGTTACCTTGCATTATCCGTCTACTGAAATATAGGGCTTGACCTTTACTACAAAAAGTTATAGAAACAAACAACATTTTTTGAACTCCTTTGTAGTCTTGTAAGAAAGACATTTCTCAAGGTCAAGTGTCCAAACTCTCTACTGCTACCCTATTGATGGTGGAAGAGAAAGGTCATTTACAAAGTGCAAGAAATGCAAGCCCACAGTACCTATTTGTTTGTGCAAATGTGTCAATTTCCTTGTCATTCGCATTTCAAGATGCATGCCCACTTCCAGGTCCTTGAAACTCCTATAGCAAAAATGGGATGTGCTACTTTTTGTTTGTGTATCTTTATTATCATTAATCGCCTAGCGGTTGATAACTTTTACTTTTAACATTACTTCACTTACCAAGATTTATCTTACCCCTAGACACGTGACACTTGTTTGGCAAATGAAAGGTCACAAATTTGATTGAAAATTAAATTTAATCGAAAATGGTGGCAAATAGAAGGAAGACTAATCAGCCTTCAGCTATATCCGTAAACGTTTGAACTAAATATTGGGACACTTCTAGGTGGTAGAGCCCAACTCTACCCCATTTTGGCTCATTAGCTGAGGTCCGCCTGTCAAAGTCAGAGTCTTATCAAACTCTTTCTTCTTCTCTTTTTCTTTATGCCTTACTTTTTCTTGCCCCATTTTTTCCCCATTTTCCTCCCCTCTTTCCTTTTTTTTTCTATCCTCATACCTTTCCTTTCCTCCTAAAACAGAAAAATCCAACAGCATGTAGCTCTACTATGCAGGAACAGGGCCTTTCTATAATATATCATGTCATGGCCTTAGCGAGCATACAGGATGTTCATAATAACTGATATTGGACTGTCTTGGAGACCTGGGGGTATATTTAGTAAACTGCAGGTTTGAAAAAGTGGAGATGTTGCCTATAGTAACCAATCAGATTCTAGTTATCATTTATTTAGTACATTCTTCAAAATGATAGCTAGAATCTGATTGGTTGCTATAGGCAACATCCTCAGTTTATCAAACTCGCAGTTTAGTAAATATACCCCCTGGACTGCCCCAGTTTTTCTCAGGCCTAATACTCTGTACACCATCCTTAAGCATGTTACATTGTCACTGCAATGATCATTGATTGCCTATTCTCTATCTTTTTTCTGTTTCCATATTGTTATGCATGTTGTTGATGAAAATAAAGAGATTTAAAAAAACCCCCTAAGCTTAGAGTGCTACAGACGGCCTAAAATACTTTTTGAAACACCCTACCTTCCATCTGCCCAAAGCACTGATACTATGCACAGAACAGCCCTCTGTAGCCGCACCAATTCTAAAAGAATGAGTCCCATAATTTGCCCCATTTAAACCAAGCTTAGCTATGCAGTTCTTAAAAACTGCCAAAAACTGAAATCTTGATAAAGGAGAGCCATTACTGTGTATAAGTTAATTACTGACAGGGGCTGGCCCCATATCCCAATACAACAAAACCAACACACAGGGCAAACAGTATAGTCCTCACTACGCTGCAGAGTGATCCAATACCCTTTACCAAGCGGGTCAGTCTTAGACCTGTGGATTTTACAAACTATGCTATTATCCCTATAATCCACATTTTTACGTAGTAATCCAGAATAAATTGACAACTTAAAAGGTCGCCACTAGCTTGCTGACTCCAACGGCTCCACAAAAGGCCATTAAAAAAGCTAAAGACAACAAAGAAGTTTCAAAGCAATCAATTGCTACTTCCGCAATGACACCCAACAATCAAGCCAACATTCCCTTATCAATTGGTTTCCTCTTATCATCCTCGACCGGGGAAAGCCTTGCCCAATCTTTTAGTGCTTTGCGGACTAAAAAAGATTTAGTGACATCACAAAAACCCTTCAGCTGGAAGACAAAAAAAGAGATGCCTTGTAGGGACGCCACCATGGAATTTTCAGACTTACCTGAAGTAAAACCTTGCCATATAAAAGCCAGAATGCCCTTTTCATCCGTTTTACTTTTTTTTTTTGTAAATCTTTTTTTTTATTGTACAAAGAAATAGGCAAGTTTACATCACGTCAAATAATTGCAACATAATTTCTCAATGTACAAACAACATTTTTCTTTTTCTATCACAAACATAAATGAGAGAGGAAAATGAAAAAATAAAATAAAAGAAGGGGACAGAAATAGAATGGAAAAGAGAAAAGGGCATAAAGGAGACAGAGGAGGGGAAGAGAGAGGAGACTGAGACTAACCGAGTCACTGAATAGTGTGTTTTCCTGGTGTTTCTCATGAAACATACTACGACTTCCTATTAATACCAGTTTAGCTGAGCATTTGCCAATCATTCACATTTTGGATAAAACTTAACCTCATCCACCATCCTCAAAGATTTCTCAGTAAAAACCACCTAGTATCCTCAAAAACCCGCATGATATGGAGCCGAGTCGATTCCTTCAATGTGTCTATGTATGCACCCCATTTAGCATGGAAGCGCTCCACCTCTTTCTCTAAATCATTGAAGGTGGCTCATCTGTCGAAATATAATGTTTCCATCAACTCCGATGTGACCTCCACTATCGATGGGGTCCTTTTGGATGTCCAGTTGCCTAGAATGGCTTTCTTTGCCAAGGTGACCACAATTGTGAGTAGCGGTATAATCTGCGAACCTTCTATCTGATCTTTCCAAGAATCAAAAACTGCGAACAATAGTACTTCATAGTGAGCCAATACTTGTATTTTAAAGGTAAAGTTTATATATGTTACCAGTTTATTCCAAAACTTAGCAATCTTTGGACATGACCACATGTTGTATAACAGAGAGGCCTGAGCTTTCTGACATTTCGGGCATATACCTGTTTCTGTTGTTACCATAAATCGCCTCTGCGATTGTGATATATATGCTCTGTTAATTGTTTTGATGTGAACTTCCTGGAGTCTGGCAGAACTAAGAGCTTTCACAGTATGCTTCATATAACCTAACATCTCTCCTGGGGGTCGTAGATTCGGTAGGTCTTGCTTCCAAGACTCCCATGTATTGGCCCACACCTTATCAAGTTCACCATCAATTAGGTAGGCGTACAGATATTTGATCTTAAACCTGTTTATTTTAGCAAAGACTAAGGTCGCTTCTAAATCACCTGTGCCTTCCACATCGTCACTTAATAACCATTCTCGTTGTTTGCTCAGAACATAGTGCCGGATCTGTAGATACATATAAAACTGATTATGTGATAAGGCAAGCTTTTCTCGTAGCTGCTGAAAGGAGTATATCGTGCCCCCTGGGTCAAAGATATCTCTCACCGCCATAATTCCTTTCTCTCTCCAAGCTCTGAACATCTCATTTTCGAGCGAGGGTGAGAACTCTGGGTTACCCCAAAGTGGTAGGTATTTTGAAAATCTCGGGCTACTTTTAAACTTTTTATTTATGGCTATCCACGCTGTGTATGTGTCTCTGAATAGAATGTTGTGCAATTTTACAGATGGTATTTTTGCCCTGGGTAAATGAAGTAAGGCGGCCGGGGCATATGGATAGAAACATTCTTCCTCCAGAGATTTGTTGGTAAAATGTTCAATCCCCAATAACCAATCTGAGATGTACCGAAACATGGCAGATCTGTTAAACGCTTGTATGTCTGGGAAGCCCAGCCCTCCCTTGGTTTTTGGTAATATCAGCCTTTTCCTGGCTATTTTCGGTTTCTTATTTTGTCATATAAACTGGCTAAACAGAGTATTGCACTTCTCTATATCCCTTTTACCGACTGCTATTGGGAGCATCAACATAGGATATGAGAGCTTGGGAAAAACTATGTTTTTGATGATTATTACCCTTCCCATTAATGATACTCGTAGATGTTTCCAGTTATTAAGCTGAGTCTGAATTTTGCTGATAATAGGGTTATAGTTGCATTGGTATAATTTGAAGGGGGAGGGGGTCACCAGTATTCCCAAGTATTTTAATGCATTTTCCACTACTCTAAATATTCCAAAATTATGTTGTTCTCTATCAATTGTTTGGGGGTTACCTAAATACAATATCTCCGATTTGTTAAAGTTTATTTTGTAGCCTGTGAAAGAGCTAAACCTTTTTATCATGTCTAGGATTATTGGAATCGTAACTTCGGGCTTGGAGATAAATAGAAGCATGTCATCTGCGAATAGAGACACTTTACTTCCTTTTTCCTTACTGTGATTCCTGTAAATGCCTGATTTTGCCTAAGAGCTATGGCTAATGGCTCTAACGCCAGTGCAAATAGGAGTGGTGACAGCGGGCAACCCTGGCATGTCCCTCTACATAAATGAACCGGGGGAGAAGCATGGCCATTCACCACTATCTGTGACAAAAAACCTGTATATAGTGTCCTAAGGGTTTCTATGAATTGTGTCGGGAAGTCAAATCTGGAAAGGGTCTCGTAAAGGTGGTCCCAACCCACCATGTCGAAAGCTTTTTCGGCATCTAGGAACAGCAGAAGTGCCAGATTTTCTCCCCTGCCTCCCCATTCCGATTGAAGTACTGCAATGATTTTTCTGATATTGGAGACCGAGTTTCGGCCCCAAATAAAGCCAGTCTGATCCGGGTGGATGATAGAGGGGAGTATTCTTTTGACCCGTTCTGCAAAGATCTTAGTCAGTATTTTATAGTCTGTATTCAGGAGCGAGATAGGCCTGTACGAACTGGGTAACGTTTGGTCCCTACCTGGCTTGGGTAATAATTTTATTATAGCCATGTTAAAATAAGCAGGGGATTGTTTTTCTGCTAATATTGAATTATAGAAATTCTGTAAGATTTTCGATATCCTAGGGAGGAGCAATTTATAGAACTCAACAGAGAGTCCATCGGGCCCTGGCGCTTTATTATTTTTTAAATGTTTGATGGTTGCTTTCACCTCTTCTTCCGAGATCAGGGCAGACAGAGCAGAGATTTGTGTGTTTGTTATTTTGGGTAACTTCATCCATTTTACTTTTACTGCACTTGACGAACAAAACTTTCCCAAGATGACCCAGGCCTTCTACATTTTTCTTCAAGGTAGACAGGGTTACTGCATGTTCAACAAGATCTTCTATAGTAGCTTAATAATCTGCCAAATAAAATCGGGACAAGGGCCCTCGACAACATTAGTATCTGGCGCTAGTGAATGAAACCTTACCCAATCAAACTGTGACAGGGCATTGGCAATAACACTAGCAGACGTTGGCACATGCTTCACTTTAAAAACAATATTAAAAATCAAACACTTAGAAACCAAATGTCTAAGTAGCCTTAATGCATAGGGGAAAGTAGCCTTCCGGTTATTAACTGCATACATAACCCTTAAATTATTACACCAACATTTTATACTGTTATCCCACAGGCGATAACCCCACAATTCCACTGCAACTTTACTTCGAAATTCCAACAGTAAAAGATTCCTTATTAGCCACTCCTGATGACACAAAAGGGGTCAATGAGAGGTGTATCAATCACCGTATAAATAAGCCCAAAACCCAACATCATCAGTAAACAACTGAAGTTCCGCGTTATTGGAAGGAGGAGGGGTTCACAAAAAACTCCATTGAAATATTGCAGAAAAAGACACCACATATCTAACTCTTTCATTTCAGCTAAGAGCAAAATGATGGTTTCTAGATACCTCATGTCACGGGCACTAGGAGTCTTTACCCAGAGATCACCAGGTGATAGGCTTACCAGAGCAGTATAGGTGGTAATATGGTACTCTGGTAGCAGGGTGATCATGGAACAGGAAATAGCAGATGATGAGATGCTCGGAAAGTCTATGACTAGCAGCACTGGCAATATGGAGGTAATAATACACGAGGAACTGTATGGACAAGGGACACGTGAAGGTAGTCAGTGGTCTGCGGTAGCAAGTTGTACCACTGCTATAGTGAGGAGGAATGTCCAACAGAAACGAGGAGGTGATGAGAGTCAGCGGTCTGCGGATAGCAAGTTGTACCGCTGTCTGAGTGAAGGAACGAAATCCAAGTGGAGGTATCCAGGAAGTCAGTGGTCTGCGTTAGCAAGTTGTACCACTGCTATGTGAGAGGATACTGGAACAGGTGATACTGGAAACAGGGATCAGTGGTCTGCCTCTAGCAAGTTGTACCACTGAATATATATGTGAGGAGGTGCACGGGGAGAGACTGCAACACAAGATATACACGGGCACCTTAAACTTGATCCACAGCAATATGCACAATATATATATATATATGACTGAACAGCACTGCAATAATAGAAAGTCTCTTGAAGTAATCCAGCACGAGATAACACAGTCAATGATGGGAATAGACTCAGCGGATAGCAAACTCCAGAGGAGAACCAACACAGTCCAGCAAGGTATGCAATACACCAGCACAGTCAATGAGAAGTATGCATACCGTGGTTCAGAAGCAGGCAGTCAGACAGGAGTGCAGAGATACCTGAACGGCAGGAGGCTGGCAGGATGCAAAGTCCCTGGATGGGTGAAGCGGTGGTCTAGTAGGTGCAGCGCACAGGTAGGTAGACCAGCAGGGAAACAAATATACAGGAATCAGTAGAGCGTGGAACTGGACTCCTGCAGGGCCCTGGAGAATGGCGATGGTCTAGCAGAGAGGTAAGTAGAGAGACACGAATCCAATGCTGACAGGCGGGTAGAGACCAGCGGGAACACAGGAAAGCGTGGAGAGCGGATCAGCAGTAGATGGATGAGTAGCGCTGAGGAGTAGCAGCAGCAGGTCTCTGCGGACACACGGAGGTAGCCAATAGCAACCAGCAGGTGCAGTAACGATGGGACACGGAAGAGCAGAGTTGCACTGGAACTGTTGATCACGGAGAGTAGCGGATAGCAATAGTGGCAGCAGTCTCGAGGAAACACGGGAGAGTTGACATGAACTGAAGACTGAAGCGCACAGAGGCAGCGGATAGGAATCAGCCAAACAGTCCCGAGGAAACACAGACGAGTTGCAGGTTGAAGACTGTAGTGCACGGAGGCAGCGGATAGGAATCAGCTAACAGTCACGATGATGAAACACAGACGAGTTGCAGGTTGAAGACTGTAGTGCACGGAGGCAGCAGATAGGAATCAGCTAACAGTCACGATGATGAACAGGTGAGTGGATGTGGATGGAAGACTGTAGTGCACGGAGGCAGCGGATAGGAATCAGCTAACAGTCCCAATAATACATGGTAGAGTTGAAGTGGTTAGAAGACTGTAGTGCACGGAGGCAGCGGATAGGAATCAGCTCACAGTCACGATGATACACAGAAGGGTAGATGTGGTATGGGAACCACAGTAGTAGAAGTGGTTTGGAAACCACAGAGGTAGAAGTGGTTTGGAAACCACAGGAATCAGCAGGGCTGAATAAACGAGGAAACACAGGAACACCTTCAGAGACTCATGGGGAATGAGACTCCAAGATCAGGCAACGTGGTGTTGACCACAGGTACTTAATATAGGGAGTGTTGCCTGATCTGCCAATTAAGTTAAAGGAACATACACTGAAGGTATAGAAAGGGCTGCGCATGCGCAGTCCCTCAGGATGGAGGACGGCCACGGTTCCTAAATGTCCGGGAAGAAGCACTCACAGTCCGGTGAGTGACACCTCATCTGTAGAACTCTACAGCTTTCGCCAAAAAAACCCTACCCACCGGAATGACTCGACAAGGGAAATTGAGAAGACCAAGAATAGACTGAACCCGTTTCAATCTAATCTTTCAGATTCCATTAAATAAAACTAATATGCCCATGAATTTAGCTACTTTTCCCCCGGTAGCCTACAACATCCGGCTTGGGTATCAATTTCAATACCTAAATACGACGATTTAACAGTCGGTCCCTCTGTCTTACATAAAAAAGAAACAAAACGCACCAAGCAGAGTAACTTATTTTTACATCCCTATATAGTTTCCTGAGAGGTGCACCCTCACACTTAATTAATCAGAAAATAGGAGAAAAGGCAAGAAGAAGTGTGTAGAGGGGCACTTCAGAGATGTATGTAATAGTTAATTAAAAAAGTATAACCTTTATTGTCTCAATTTTTAAAATTAAAGAGTATCTCCAATAAAGATAAAGCTAGCAAAATAGTTAAACGAAGGGGGAGAAAAAGTGAAATAAAATTGTGGATCAACCGCAAGTAACTCTGCCTGTCTGATGGATAATTGTCACGGTCCAGAGACTGGATAGGAGCCCAGTGGCAGGGAGGAAGGCTGGCTAACAGGAGATGAGATGGAAGAAAGGTCAAACAAGCCGGGTTCGGTACACAGAGAGGCGTAGAGGTCCAAAGGTTGAGGCAGAAGCGAAGTCGAGGTCAAGCCGAGGTTGGTACACGTGTAGTAGATGCTGGTAGAAAGGAACAGTAACAGGAGCTAGATCACAGGCACAGACCACAATAATCAGGCACTGGAGACAGGAAACTGCCAGGCTTTTATAGGAAGTCAAGGGGTGGAGCTAAGGCATACTGGAAGATCAGGAGATTATTGGAGCTGATCTAGAACACAGAATAAAGGCAAGGAACTGTCCAGCAGCCAGAATAGCTCAGTCAGCAGAGCAGCAGTCCACAGAGGCAGAAGCCCCGGGTTCGAATCCTGACAATAATATGTTTTATACACCAATTGAATTCATTATTGTCATAATCCAGGTGTCAATAATTGGATATGATTCGCACCTAAATGTATTAAAATTAATTAAATTAATATTAACTGATAGAACACTACTAGTATGATTAGTAAATGTAATTTCCCACCTCCTCTAATGCTCCTTCCAAGTTGGGTTTAGCCTATCTAAATAGGATTTAGATAACAATCTTGTAGTTATATTATCTCATATGATTATGACACCATAGAGTAAAATAGAGGCTAAAGTGTAGTCGCCGCTTCAAAAAATCAAATGTTCATATTGCATCCAATTAGTAACAATCATGTGTTTATAGTGACTGTATGATTGTGTGTCATAAATTATCCCTGTATACTCAGAGAATTATCATTAGAAATGTCTGTAGAATCATGATTCCACAGACAGCAACTAGTCTAGAAGGGCAATCTCTGGCACATATAGTAAAAGTGCTTAGTATGCTGGCTTGATTATTGAGGCAGTTAAAAAACTATCTTTTATAGAGTTCGGGTGAGGCTGAAGGTGCCAGACCCTGTAGGGATTAGTTAGTGCTCTGCGAGAGAATTATTAGGTGCGAGTCAAGCAGGAAAGTGCGAACGCCGACGTACGTTTCAATTAAAGAGTTTTGTCAAGGTAACCTGAAAGTCCAGTCAGCAAGTCTTATATAGTCGGAGGGGCGAGCTCCTTCATGACATCATTGATTTTGGCCAATCAGCAATATCGTGAGCTGACAGTGATTGGCAGCATTTTATTACAATGGGAGATATCTGTATTGACTATATACCGCCTCCTCTAGAATCCAATTGGTCATTATCTAGTAGGTAGATAACAAAGGTAAATAGAGAACAGTTATGAGCAATCAGTGATGAAAAATCGAAGGTACGATTACTAATGATAAACTCAAACAAGAGATGTATTAGGAAGAGGGGAGAATAATGTACTATGGTTAAATGGTAACACATGAGAAAAACGTGACAGTTCTCTTATACATGAATCCAAATGCAACCTGCAGAACCATATAATGTCAGAAAAATTGATGGTTCATTTATGTTGATGATTGAAATTTAAGAAAATACTTATCAAAGTCTCAAAAAATAATAATAAAAAATAAAATAAAAAAATTTATATGGTGTGGTTGTTAATAATGATAGCACATTGGCATCATATGATGTAGAATCATTATATACTAACATTAATCACAACCAGGGACTCGCAGCAGTGAAATACTTTTTGGATATGAATATAAGAATGGAATTTAATGGTTTCTTAATAACACTATTAAAATTTGTGTTCAGCAAAAATGATTTTGTTTTTGATGAACGATTCTACAGGTACGGGGGACAGCAATGGGGACATGCTGTAAGATTATGGGAAAAATTAACCCTTATAATTAATTAAGAGATTGGAATAGCGATTACCCGGTGCAGTGGTACTCCTCTTTTGAATGCTATACTTATTCCATCAGCTGTACTCCATTCTCTTTCTCTTATCGCTCCTACGGGCCAATTTATCAATCTACAGTCATAAGCGATTTTCTAGAAAATCAAGCTTATCAACACAATTTATCAATAAAATATTGCCATGGCAGCTTAAGCATACTCAGCTGCCTTGGCATTACTGGCCGGGAGTAGCAAGATTTACCTTAGTGCTTTGCTGGGCCAGACTCCAGGGATATGCGTGACATAGCTAACCTGGACTTTCAGTTCATCTAATATACAAAATCAAAAGGTGGCACAGAGCTCTGCAGCGCCGTACAGTAGGGAAAACAGGTTGTACATAAGACAGGGACATACAATGTAGACTAAATTAATGCAGACACAAAAACAAAGGGTTTGGAGGACCCTGCTCATTAGAGAGCTTGGGTTTTGGGAATACCAGATATCAAGAGGTTGCAATAGTCAAGATGAGAAATGTTTTTAAGGTGGAATCAACAGACCTGGGAGAGAGTCTGGATGTGAGGAATAAAGCAGAGGGTGGAGTCAAGTGTGACACCAAGACAGCAGGCTTGGAAAACTAAGTCAATTGTGGTGTTATTGACAGAAATGGAGATTTGAGGGGAGGTGGTGACTCTGGTAGGAGGGAAGATGATAAGCTCTGTTTTGGATATTTTGAGCTTTAGGTAGAATTGGGACATCCATGTGGGGATAGCAGGAAGACAGTTGGCTACATAAGATAGTACAGAATGGGAGAGGTCAGGGGAAGATATATAGATTTGGGTGTCATCAGCATAGTGGTGGTACTGGAGGCCATATGAGCGAATTAGTGTCCCAAGAGTAGAGGTATACAATGAAAAAGTAAAAGGCCAAGAACAGAATCTTATGGGACCAAAACAGATAGTGGGAGCAGAGGGCAGGATGTGCCAGACGTAGAAACACTAAAGGAGCGGCTTGATAGGTAGATAGTGAACCAGGAAAAACCTGTGTCATGTAGGTCAATGGAGTGAAAGGTGTATAGGAGAAGAGAAAAATCAACAGTGTCAAAAGCAGCAGAGAGGTCCAGTTGAATGAGTATGGAGAAATGACCTTTAGACTTTGCAGTAAGTAGATCATAGATCACTTTTGTGAAAGCAGTTTCAGTGGAATGTTGGCGGCAGAAGTCTGTTTGCAGAGAGTCGAGAAAATGAGATAGGTGTTTGTACACTAATTGCTCAAGTAGTTTGGCGGCAAAGGGAATTAGAAATATGGTGTTATTTGGAGAGAGAGCCTGGATCGAGAGATTCTTTAGAATTGGTGAGATGAACCAGTGGAGAGAGACAGGTTGAAGAAATGAGCTAGAGGCGGGTATGCAGTGAAGGAGAGGGAGCGGAGAAGTTGAGAGGAAATAGGGTCGAGGGGACAAGTTCTAGGGTGAGATGATGAGATGAATACAGAGACTTCATCTTCAGTTACTGAAGAGAATGAATTAAGAGTGGATTGAGGAGTGTATGTTTAATTACTATTGTTTTGCTATCCTGATACTCAAAATTGCTCCCATTCAAGTGAACACATCAATTTATACTTGGTAAAGGAAAGACTATATATGGACCACTGTTCGCTCGCCCTCTGGGCCATCATATGGGTAAAGCACATAGCATTACCAATGTAGCAGGTTGACAACCTAAGCAACTTTCAACACCTACCTACTTTTTCAATGTAGTATTAGACTTGGCTCAGAAGAGATAAACTGTGTGGAAAAGAAGCAACCAAACATTGGGGAAAGGAGAAATGCGATACCTAAGTGCCCCTGTGTATGCTAATTCTGAGCCGGGACCTTCCTCACATTTCACAGCTCTAATAATACCCACCACAAAGACTTTTTACTAGCATTGTTTGTCTTTTCAGGGGCTCTAAAATTACAGAATGAAAAACAGCCATGATAATGCTTCCACAGTCATGTGTAAATATAATTAAATAACAATAAAAAAGCATCTCTAGGAGCTGCAACTGGTCCTTGTGCCACAGTAGCAGTTACTCCTGCTCCTACAACGGATGCTACGTCATTGTCTTCTGGGAGGTCAAAGCCATTAGTGACACTGATAATGGATGGCCATGATAGTTTTTCTTTTCTGAACAGAAAAAAAAATCATACCTAGATTATAGTACAGTACAGTGTAAGTCTCTGGTGTATGGAGCCTTTACATACACAAATGATTATGTAATATATCGTAGCTAAATGCAACTGTTATACAATGGTACATGCTTTTCAAGACTGAAAAAGATATTTTACGTTTAAGAGGCTGAGGCAGAGTTGGATGCAAAATGGGAGTATATTTATCTTCAAAAAACAGAACTGAAACACATTTTTAGATGCGTCCACCTCTGCATCAGCAGCATATGTGCCTTGTTTATGTTAAGTCATCATCAGTGAGCATTTGCACCTGTCCAATAGCAGGTGCAAAAGATACACCTCCTGGTGGGCACATATGCGTCTTTTGGCAGGTCTGCATGAGCCACTTTTGCATACTCACATCTTTACTGTACTCAGCCAATGTTAGAACGACCTTTTCACCCCTATCCCGCCTCTCCAGGCGCAGGAAAGTCTGCATAAGCGCATTTGCATCCTCCCACTTTCTGGGCATGCACAGAGCAAGTACATGCAAGATACGCTGCACAAAATGACGTACATCCCACTTTAAATCATAAAAACATCAGATTGTATTTCAAAGTTCCTTCAGCACTGGGAACTACAGTGTGCCAACAAAAGATATTGCTCTTCCCTTTTATGGATATCTGCAAATTTCTGACGTGCATAAAGCAGGCTAGGTAATATGTTATAAATATGAACATAATCTAAACTTATTATGCTTACTTAATGGGCACAACTAAAAGTATTCATCACTTAATCCTATTAGCAACAGTTTTAAATGGATATTTGCAAGCTTCCTTAACTTACAAATTATACCTCCATTTACTGCAACTGAGAAGTCAATTAATTTGTTATAATATTTAAACTTACATGTGCTTGGATACATTTCAATAAAGTCTGTCATGCAGAATGCATTTGGAAGACAAAGGCATTTTGAGACCTTTTTTCCTTGCCCTAATTAGTCTAAAAAATAAAATGCTGTCTTCTTTTAGCTGCCAAAATACCAGCTATCTTGGCAGATTTGATGCAACATGAGAGATATAAATAACTCCCATATGTGAAAATAAATGAAAGCATAGTCACTTAGGGGTCTATTTAAGACCCACTGCACATTTTGTCCATTAACCAACCTCTCATTGCCACTATTTGCAATGATGAGGTATGTAATAATAGGCTTCCACAATAGTGGGAGGGCTATCTAATGCCATCTGAAGATGGCAATGGCTCAGGGCCGCATTAACAATGGGCCAGATGGGGCTGCAGCCCCAGGCCTTTCCTCAGACATAGGCCCAGTTGTTGGAAAGCAACAGACAGCCAATTGTGAGGGTGCCTGTTGCTGGGTGGGGTTGTTGCTGCGCCTACAGAGACTGTGTGTGACTCATGCTGTGTGACTCGTGCTGTACAAACTTCCACCCAATTCCAGCCTGAGTTCACCGGCGCTCTGCACAACAGCTAGGAACAATTTATTTTTTACAGGGGATATGTGACAACAGGAAATATGTGACAACAGGCAATATGTGACAACAGGCAATATGTGACAACAGGGGATATGTGACAATATAATATACACGTGTGAATGGCCCGTGTATATTAGCATGGGGATCAATTTTTTTTCTTGCAACAAAATTAGCAACTTTTTCAATGGAGATTATACCCTGGTGCCATGGATAGGGAACTGTATTTGAAAGTTTGTATTTTGAAGTCTGCTCTGATGTATAAGCACTTGAAGAAAGAATAGTTATATATAACAAATCGTTTACATTCCCATTTGCCCATTTGAGGTGATAGAAGGTATAAAAATAACCAACAGCTGATAATCACGTTCTCACACCTTAACTAGACGGCTTGTTTGTATCAATAAAAATAATATTTTGCTCTCTGTATTGGGTGGCAGTCTCATGGCTACCCTTGGTATTATGTGGCAGTGACAAGAATGCCCTCTGTATTGTGTGGTGGTCACAAGGTTGCCCTCTGTATTGTGTGGCAGTGACAAGGGTTCTATGGTGATCATAAAGGTGCTTTGTATTGTGTGGTGGTCCCAAGAGTGCTATGTATTGTGTGGTAGTCACCAGGCTGCCCTCTGTATTGTGTGGCGGTCACAAGATGTGGTCTTCTGCTGCTGTAGACCATCCACTTCAAGGTTGGATGTGCTATACATTCAGAGATGTTCTTCTGTATACCACCCACAGTCAATTGAATTATTGTCGTTTTCCTGTCAGCTGAAACCGGGCTGGACATTCTATTCTGATGTCTCTCATTAACAAGGCGTTTCAACCCATTGAACTGCGGCTCACTGGATGTTTTTGGTTTTGGTTTTGAGCACCATTCTCTGTAAACTCTAGAGACTGATGTGTGTAAGGCTGGGTACACACTAGCGGTTTTTCATCCCATAATCGGGTAAAAGAGCCGACATATGAACGTTCGGTCGGATGTTGCGTTAGTATGTATACTGGCACAGTAGAAAGTCATCCCAAAATGCAGATTGTCGGGTCATTAGGTTGGTCATACTGTTTAATAATCTTGTTCCAATTATCTTCCAATCATGTAGTGTGTATGCACTCGCAATTAAGATCTCCATAGATTTTAAAGAGTCATGCTCCTTTTCAGCCGATGTTGGCAATGAACATGTCCCAGTGAAGAAATGTAGAAAGTGCTGTAGATGTAATAATTTGTTGGCTCGTTCTGAGAATGAACATTTCGTTTCACAGAAGCTAACAAAATTCATTATGACACGTGGACAGCTATTACATATAATCAGTGTGACAGAAATGATTAATTGAATTATCATGTGCTGTCATTCTGTAAACGACTAGAGGACCAGATGAAGTGCACAGATCTGAAGGTAAATCTGTCTAGTGTGTAAGCATGAATTGCCCAACCGATCAGACCTTCTCTGTCAGGTGCAATCGTTGTAGATAACATGTCAGTTGGAAAATGTACCTAGGCCAAAAATCCCAAGAGATCAACAGGTTCGTATGTACTGAAACAACCTGTAGAGTACCAACAGTCATTCCACAATAAAAGTCACTTATATCACATTTCTGGTATTTGGTCTGAACAACAGTCGCAATGTCTTTTTTCTCATGTATGCATACTTTAATACATCGAGTTTCTGCCACATGATTGGCTGATGAGACATTTGCACTACCTAGCAGGTGTTCAGGTACACCTAAATAAAGGGGACAGTGAATGTTTATATATATATATATATATATATATATATATATATAGGATCAATATAGATACATACAATAGACAGTGTATATCTATTTATAGATTTAAGTTTTATTTTTTCCCTTAAGTTTTCAGCACCTTGTACTTTGTTCAATGTTAGAAACCTGAAAATGAGCATTTTCATGTATGTTGCAGATAAATCACTTTATAAATAAAAATAATTAGCTATTGTATTTTTTCTTTCAATGGTCAATAAAATGACATAACTTTATCCCTCAACCGGCCCGATTCCATCAGGATAATCCTGATTTTAGGGGACTTTCCTAATTACCCATGAGCTTGTCAGCTAGGACATATTTCCACTCTTCACTTTACATACATACATACATACATACATACATACCAGTCAGTGGTGCAGGGAGATGTAGGTGGTTGGAGGGAAGTGCAAGCTTTGTCCTCCATGATGTTGGCCACACCCACACATCCGGTGGGACGGCACTTCTCACAATAGGCCCTTTATGATTTTCAGCCCCAGGCCCATGTGACCCTTGCTCTGGCCCTGTGCTTGCTAATGGAAACAAGGACTGAAAAGCTAAGTTTTTCGGAGTTTGTTTAATTGGACTAGACCGCAGTTCCCATAGAGGATATAGAGACTGTGATGCTAAAGATATAATTTAGTGAACACTGTGGATATCTGTTATACAGTCATGGCCAAAAGTTTTGAGAATGACACAAATATTATTTTCTACAAAGTCTGCTGCCTCAGTTTTTATGATAGCAATTTGCATATACTCCAGAATGTCATAAAGAGTGATCAGATGAATTGCAATTAATTTTAACTTTATCCCAAAAACCACATTTCCACTGCATTTAACTTCTATAACAAAAGGACCAGCCAACATCAGGTTAGTGATTCTCTCGTTAACACAGGTGAGAGTGTTGACTAGGACAAGGCTGGAGATCCCTCTGTCATACTGACTGAGTTAGAATTACACACTGGAAGCTTTAAGAGGAGGGTGGTGCTTGAAATCATTGCTCTTCCTCTGTTAACCATAGTTATCTGCAACAAAACACATGAAGTCATCATTGTGTTGCACAAAAAGGGCTTTACTGGCAAGAATATTGCTGCTAGTAAGATTGCACATAAATCAACCATTTATCGGATCATCAAGAACTTCAAGGAGAGAGGTTCAATAGTTGTGAAGAAGGCTTCAGGGCACCCAAGAACACAGGTATGAGTGCATCTGCACGCACAGTGACTTTTGGAGGATGGCCTGGGGGTAAATGTATGAATCTCCGGATTCTTCATCTCCGGCGTGTTTCCCTTTACAATGCAGCGCCGCTTTAAATTTAAGCGCTGAAGAGGCTGAACACGCCGGAGATGAAGAATCCGGAGATTCATACATTTACCCCCTGGTGTCAAGAAGGCCTGCAAAGAAGCCACTTCTCTCCAGGAAAAATATCAGGGACAGACGGATATTCTGCAAAAGGTACACGGATTGGACTGCTGAGGACTGGGGTAAAGTCATTTTCTCTGATGAATCCCCTTTCAGATTGTTTGGGGCATCTGGAAAAACGCATGCCCGGAGAAGGAAAGGTGAGCGCTACCATCAGTCCTGTGTCATGTCAACAGTAAAGCATCCTGAGACCATTCATCCAAAAACATACTAGTAGGTTAATTGGCTGCTATAAAAATAAAAAAAAATTGACCCTAGTCTCTGTCTGTCTGTCTGTCTGTGTGTATGTTAGGGAATTTAGACTGTAAGCTCCAATGGGGCAGGGACTGATGTGAATGAGCTCTCTGTACAGCGCTGCGGAATCAGTGGCGCTATATAAATAAATGATGATGATGATGATTCATGTGTGGGGTTGCTTCTCAACCAAGGGAGTAGGTTCACTCAGAATTTTGCCTAAGAACACAGCCATGAATAAAGAATGGTATCAAAACGTCCTCCAGGAGCAACTTCTCCCAATCATCCAAAAACAGTTTGGTGACGAACAATGTCTTTTCCAGCCTGATGGAGCATCTTGCCATAAGGTAAAAGTGATAATTAAATGACTTGGGGATCAAAATATTGAAATTTTGGGTCCATGGCCAGGAAACTCCCCAGACCTTAATCCCATTGAGAATTTGTGGTCTTTTCTCAAGAGGCGGGTGGACAAACAAAAACCCAAATTCTGACAAACTCCAAGCATTGATTAGGCAAGAATATGCAGCCATCAGTCAGTATGTGGCCCAGAAGTTGATTGACAGCATGCCAGGGCGGACTGCAGAGGTCTTCAAAAAGAAGGGTCAATACCGTAAATATTGACTCTTTGCATAAACTTAGCCTTTAACACTTATGAAACACTTGTAATTTTACTTCAGTATACCATAGCAAGATCTGACAAAAAGGTCTAAAAACACTGAAGCAGCAAACTTTGTGAAAACCAATACTTGTGTCATTCTCAAAACTTTTGGCCATGACTGTATCTCTGGCATTATAGTGTTGGTAAATGGCTCACATACTATACATTGCCTTAATCCTGTGGAAATAGCTGTTGAATGCAACGCTGGCATAATTTACGGCCCAAAATGTGCATGAAAAATAACATATTTCAGTCCACATGGTGAGATCTAGAGACTGCATCTACTTCTTATATGTAGCATATGTGTCTGGTTTACAGAAAATGTACTTACATCCACAAACGCATACAGAACCAGGTCATAAGCTTAATAAAACTTTGCAAATACATCTTTTCATAGAGAGAGAAACACATTTCCTATTAGGCTTCATATGATACAGAGACGACCTTCCTTCCCGCAAATTAAAGTAATTTTTTTCAAAAAAATTCACGCATAAAATAATAAAAGATATACACAAACAATGAAGAAAGAACCCAGCAGCTTAAGATGTTGAAACCACAATCAACCAATCAGAAGCAGTTAGCTAGTGGTGGCAATCATCATCATCATCAGCCTAGGGTCTGGTGCAAATAGTAAGGCCGTAAAAGGCATATCTGCATCTGCTTTGGCTTGCAAATCCATGAACAAGCCCTTACTGTATTGCAACTGAGTGTGGCAAAGTGGCATTCGGATGCTCATTAGAAATGCGGTGGATGGACTTGTGCACCAGTTTGTCATCCGTGTTTTGGAGCAGAGGAAGATGTAGGAGGAGCATGAGCACCAGGGTCCAAGAAGGCCCACAGAAAATATTTATTTGCAATGTTTAACATTACATTATTATTATTCACGATGCTGTATATAAAATAAATGCAACAAAATATGTTTTTCAATATGTCCTGAATGTTTTGTGACATGAAGTTCCTCTGTTTCACCAGAGGTGCTGCTGTTTTGGACTTACTTTACCTGTAAGGGGTTAAATCTCCTCCTCTCTACCTGATTACCTACACTGGCTTCCCTGATTTTATATTCCTGCCTCTTGCTTATCATTGTTTGTTCTTGGGTTTAGACTGCTGCCTTAAACTCTAGCCTAATCAAGCATTTGTTACAGTGTCCCACCGGTTTGTATTCTGGTATCCTGCATCCCTTTAGGTTCCTGATCCTGGCTGCCTCCTGTTTGAATTCAGATTTATGCAGTGTCTGTGGTTTCCCAGGACTGTTCTATCATAGCACCTCCCAGCTTTCATCTATGCATTTACCACTGCAGCACCAACTGCATTCAGGTATTGGTGTCCTAACCTGATTCTCTGTGACTGTTTCATCTTCATGCAAGCCTGCTAAGTTGTTACTCTTTAAGTCTGGGTGCTTTATATTATTGCTTCAGGTTTTGAATTTACCGGCACGTCTGTGACTTTGGCTCCTGTGATATTGTGATATAATTTTGTTCCATATCCTGGAATGTAAGTTGTGAACTATTGTTTGCTGTGTTTTACGTTCCAGCCACTAAGGGCTCCATTACCTGTGATTATGTGTGTTGAACATAATAAATTTCATAATTATTTCACCAAGTTTTAAAACTCCTCTTCCAATTGAATACACAGTGCTTTCTCCTTTGCCCCTTTTAGCCCTAAATGTCTCTCTTCTTCTCACCCTTTCTCCTCTCTTCTATCTCTCTCCATACCCTCCACAACACAAAAAACACTTAACACAGACAATAAATCGCCAAAACACAGTATACAAACACTGACATTCACACCGCACTCGCACACAAAATACAATGACAAGACTTAAACCAAAAGAGAGCAAACATGGAAAACTGACAGAAAAGGAAGACTACAAAATATAACACATTTCGTCAATCTAAAATTTCAAATGTACTCTCTGCCAACCAACCCTTACCACATCTCTTTATGGAATAAATATCATGCCAGTGACTTTTGGCAAGTGGCAGCACCATGCACACAAACATTATCAACTTCTGGCATATTGGGATTATGCAACACATTGACATACTGCACTTCTGCTTACAACAGCAATTAATGCTGAGGAGCTACACCTGACTGTAGCCCTAGGATTCTGCTTCTTAACCCTGCCAGACGGCCTCCTTTCTTCTGGCATAACTGCGCTCCAAGGTTTTCTGACATTTTGATGGCCATATTTAAAATGACAAAACCCAGCTACTTTTGCCTTCAATAAAACTGCCAATTTAAAAATTGTTTATTTAACAAAACTGTGGTTTAATATATTTAACCCCTGGCGTCTCCAAACCACAATCACGATGAGATATGCACCTATGTAATAAATATTCTACCCAGCTGGGGTAAATAATGGGTATCCACAATATTCATGACAAAGAGGTGCTTATTATAACAAATTAACTAAAAATATATCACATACAGCATAATATTTGTAAAGTTATAAAAAGAACATTTTGAAGGTGAAAAATTGCACTCGCAAGGAAAATGACTGCACAGGAACCAAACACGGCATTCTGATGAACTGGAAAAGCAGCAGGTTCTCTTTCAACATTGTCTTTTGTTGGATTCTTTCTCCTCTAGATTGTAAATGAAGTGGACTGGTACTATATGCAGGCCCGGCGCTCCCTTTAGGCAAGGTTAGGCACTTGCCTAGGGCGCCGGGCTCTGGAGGGCGCCACAGAATTCTAAAATACTTTAAAACTGTGCGGCGACCGCTGACCATACCTGTCACGGCCGCCGCACAGCATTCAGATGGACGGGGAGGGGGGGAAGAGGCTATTTTGTCACCACCGCCGCCTCTGTGCTCCGTCTCCTCCCCTCCACTTACTAGTGTCAGTGAGTGGAGGGGAGGAGCCGGAGCAGAGAGGCGGCGGTGGTGAGACAAGGTAAGGAGAGTAGGGAGGAGGGCGGCGATTTTTTAAAAATGCCTAGGGCGCCGTGGACTCTAGCACCGGCCCTGACTATATGACCACAAGGAAGGATCATGTCAGACTCTAGTCTCACAAATGGGGTGGACTCCAGTGGTGTCTAGTGAGTGGTTACTATGGAGGAATGTCTGGTTGATGCTTACAGAAGACATAATTTTTATATGGGATGGGTAAGAGTAATGCTATATGTAGCTGTAATTGGTTTGCTACAAGATTGACTATCAGTGAGTACATTGCTGAAGCTAATTACACCTAGCTGTCACTTACAGCACACTCGTGATCATCGTTGTCTGTGGTTGAATCGGATCCCTGCTAGACCTCTTACTTCAACTGTGCAGTCTCGCATGCTGGAGGTTTCAGCCCTTTTTTCAATATGGAACTTATGTAACACAATACTGCATTCAATATACGCATAAGTAAGAATGAACTTACGGACAATCATTGGACATCCAGTCATATATGAATTATGGTGGTGATCCTTTCATGTTAACTTATGTTCAGATGATATTTAGATAAAAGGACATTATACAGGGAAACAGTGTGATATGTTGGATAACAGAAAATTATGGACATTGCATTATATGTGAGCATCCTCAGAATTTTAATGTTCTTGCAAACAGCACAAAGTGGCTGTTAATTTATTTGTATTGATAATAAAGTGTATATTTTATTTATTTGTACTGTTTTGGTACTACTATTTAAAAGTTTGGCCGTCCTCTGCACTGTGTTTTTTCTATGCATAAAAAAACAAAAGGTGAGTTGAACTAAAATCTGCAGTACTTGATTTTAAATTCACTTATTTATGGCATTTCAAGAGGGCTAATCTATGGGCATTTAGTGTAGATGGAGCAAGATCTTGCACAACTGTGTCTGATCCACAGTAAGAGGAGAGGCTGAAGACTAGAGATAAGGGGAGGAGGATGTAGTAGTTGGACAGTTGCATAAAGCAAAACACAGGGACCTTTGTTTTGTAAGCTTTAAAGCTAAATTTAGCTTTGGAAGATGTGCAGTGTACTTAACTGGGAAAAAACAGGGAATTTTGAGATTTGGACCTGGAAAAGCCAGGTCGTGACAGGAAAATCTTGGATTTCAAAGTGGAAGCACTGATAATAAGTAGATGCAAACAAACTAAGGATGAGCGGGCTCGGATTTCTGGAATCCGAGCCCACCCGAACAGTGTGATTCCGAGTCAGATCCGAGCGATGTCCGGGTATTCCCGCCGATCCCGAAACTTAAAACGAGGCTCTGACTCATAATCCCGCTGTCGGATCTCGCGATACCCGGATCCTTTAAATTCCCCTCTTGCCGCCGCCATCTTCACTTGGGCATTGATCAGGGAAGAGGGAGGGTGTGTTAGGTGGTCCTCTGTCCTGTGATTTCTCGTGCTGTGCTGTGCTGTGTTCTGCTCAGTTCAGTCCAGTGGTGCTGTGTCTTGTGCTGTGTCCTGCTGAGTCCAGTGGTGCTTTGTGCAGTGCTGTGTCCTGCTGATTCCAGTGGTGCTGTGTCCTGTGCTCTGTTCTACTAAGGGCATTGTTATTTCTAAATTATTCCAAAGTTATAAAAAATTTATTAAAAAGTTCTAAAAAAATAAATATAAAAAAATTATAAAAAAAAATTAGGTTGACAAAAATAGGTAGTACTATTTCAATTCAAATTCACACTACGTTCACTCTTGCAGCTGTTACTAAAAATAGGTACTGCTGTATAACTACAGTCCAGTGGTACTCTCCTGTGCCGCAGATAATTTGTAAAGGCTTTGCCCAGTGTGTGTGGTTTAGGGGTACGCTCTCTTGTGCTGCATATAATGGAGTACCACAATTTGGAGGATAAAGTAGGGAAAGATCAAGAACCACTTCCTCCTAAAGCTGAAGCTGCTGCCACTAGTCATAACATAGACAATGAAATACCATCAACGTCATCTGCCAAGGCTGATGCCCAATCTCCTAGTACAGGGCATGTAAAATTCAAAAACCCAAAGTTGACTAAAATTTCCAAAAAAAGAAAATTAAAAACATCTGAGGAGAAACGAAAACTTGCCAATATGCCATTTACGACACGGAGTGGCAAGGGACGGCTTAGGCCCTGGCCCGTGTTCAGGACTAGTGGTTCAGCTTCACCCAAGTATCTAAGCCCTCCTCCTCCCCCCCTCTCAAAAAAATTGAAGAGAGTTATGCTGTCAGCAACAACAACCAAACTGCAAACAACTCTGTCTTCTAAACAGATGACATCACAAATCCCCAAGGCGAGTCCAAGGGTGTTGGTGGTTGATAAGCCAGACCTTCCCATCACTGTACGGGAAGAGGTGACTCCATCCACCATTTGCAGCACACCATCTGCATATGCTAGAAGGATAACCCACAGTGTAGATCCAGATTTGGATAATCAAGGTGTCAGTGTTGTACACCGGGAGGAGGCTATTGATGTAGCTGGCGCTGTGGAGGAACTTGATGATGAGGATGCTGATGTGGTTATTGTAAATGAGGCACCAGGGGGGGAAACAGCTGTTGTCCATGGGATGAAAAGGCCCATCGTCATGCCTGGTCAGAAGACCAAAAAATGCACCTCTTCGGTCTGGAGTTATTTTTATCCAAATCCTGACAGCAAATGTATAGCCATATGTAGCTTATGTAAAGCTCAAATAAGCAGGGGTAAGGATCTTGGCCACCTAGGGACATCCTCCCTTATACGTCACCTGAATAACCTTCATAGTTCAGTGGTTAGTTCAGTAACTGGGGCTAGGACCGTCATCAGTCCAGGGACACCTAAATCCCTTGGTCCTGTTGGATACACACCACCAACACCCTCCTCGTCAACTTCCTCCACGGTCTCCATCAGATTTAGTCCTGCAGGCCATGTCACCAGCCAGACTGAGTCCTCTTCAATACGGGATTCATCCGAGGAATCCTGCAGCGGTACGCCTACTACTGCCACTGCTGCTGTTGCTGCTGTTAGTCGGTCATCTTCCCAGAGGGGAAGTCGTAAGACCGCTACTTCTTTCACCAAACAATTGACCGTCCAACAGTCATTTGCCATGAGCACAAAGTAAAACAAAATTAAAACAAATTAAACAAATTAAATCAAAAGTATAATATAACTTATAAACACTACACTTGAAAGCTTGAGCCTTTAAATGAAAAAGTCACTCTTCATTGCACGAAGATTTGCAACAGGGACAGTTTTTTTGTTTCCAAAGTCAACAAATAACACTTCGACCCTGTCTGTCTTTAACATACTTGATGGGATCTCAATGATGAATGGTCTGTACCATGGTTGGAGGAGGTATTGTGGCCCCGGTACCAAATTGGGTACCGGGGCCACTCCACTACGCAGTCCAGAAAGCTACCTCGGTGCAACGTTTTGGACTAAAAACAATATTGTGAGGTGTGAGGTGTTCAGAATAGACTGGAAATTAGTGGAAATGATTGTTATTGAGGTTAATAATAGCGTAGGAGTGAAAAACAAACAAAAAACTAGATTTTAGCACTTTTTATGCTTTTTTAAAAATAAATCAGAACCCAAAACCCTAAATCAGAACCAAAACCTTTCGTCAGGTGTTTTGGCAAAACAAATCAGAACCCAAAACCTCAAGCTAATCAGAACCCAAAACACAAAACACTAAAAGTGCCCGGTGCACACCCTTAAAACAAACATGAGTGGTTGTGGTGAATGGAAGAAGTAGAGGGAGTGGACATGAGGGTCTAGGAGAGGTAAGGGTAGAGATATGCATAAAGAAGTGATTTTTGAGGGAGCATTGAAGGATTGTAGGTTGGGGGAGAGTCTGGTAGGGCAAAGCAAGGAGTTCCATAGGTGAGGAGTAGTGCAAAAGAAGTATTGAAGATGGGAAGGAAGGAGGCTAATAGAGGGGAAGAGAGTTGAAGGTCAGAGGCGAACCAGAGTGGGCAAGCTGGGGTGTAATTCGTGATGAGGTCAGAAATGAATAGAGGAGATGCATTAGTGATGGCCTTTTAGCTTAGGGTGAGAAGCTTGAACTGATTTCTAGAAGCATTCTGGCGCCAGTGAAGGGATCTACTGAGTGAGGTAACCGATGAGGAGCAATGGGAGAGGAAGATTTGTCTAGCCACTCCATTCAGGATGGATTGAAGGTTAGGGAGGGGGAGGAGATTGCAGAAGTCAAGGCGTGAAACAATGAGCTAGTGGATCAGTGTTTTAGTTCATGTTTGTGTGCATCTATGTGTGTTTGTGCTTTTGTATATGTATCCCAGATTCCATTACAAGTCTGACAAAAAAAACATTTAATGGATAGAAATACACATTTATTTTTTTTATTGTTACATTTTAGTGTGGATTGTGATTACCTATGATACAGAAGATACAGAATCTCTTTTTGCTTACTCCTTTTTGAAAATACTATTGATGTGTTTTCTCCTTTTATTAAGAAAAGATTACTGTAATACCAAAATTCATGAACCCTTTAATAAATGCCAAAAACAGACTACTCATACTATTCATCCCGTTTTCCTTAGACTTGAGATAACTCACTGTTACTCAGTTGCCCACAGGACTTCAATATGCAGTTTTAGACATTTCTCCTCAGGCTCTGTACAGGAACTAGTATGATAAAGAGGTACAGCAATGTGTCTGGTTGGAAAACCTGCTCCAGCAAAATTAGAAAACTTACACAGCGATCTGTGGAGCAGGAAAAAGAGATCTAGATGGAACTGTGCATGTACAGTAGAAAAATCCAAGGATGAGATCGGAGTTGAGAGTAGATAAGCGAATCCAGGGACCCTGAGATTGGACCAGATAGATCAATAGTCAGGCAAAGGTGAAGACAAGCAGTAAACAGCAATTGTCAATACCAAATCAAAGGTCTGACCAGGCAAAAATCAGGACAGGTCTAAAATCAAGCTGGGTTAAAAGACATTAATTTACAGACAGCTGCCAAAAATCTCTGGATCTACAATGACTATAAAAGCCCCTCTTGGATCTCCCCTTGGAATTTTTCAGATTTTGCTGTGTTACAACATGGAACCATTATGGATTTATTTGAAATTTATTCCTAATAATCAACCAAAACTACTTTTCCCTAGTTTTATATGTGATTCATCTGATGTTGTTACCTCAGTCTTCATATGGAACCTAATATGTTAGTTGCTACCTGTGATGTTCATGCTTTGTATACCTCAGACACTCAGATGGTCTAATGTCACAAAGTTATTTTTACAGATTGTTAAATTTGTCATGAATCTGATTTAATTTATTTTGCCTTTGTTAGAGTTTGTTCTCTCCTACAAATTCTTCATTTTTAGAGATCACGATTTATTTTTTTACAGTTTCATGGTAATAAGGAAGCTATATGGTCTCTTTCTTATGCTAGCCTTTTTATTGGTTTGTGGAAGAGTTTATATAATCATGAATAGGATTTTTTTCAGTTTCTGGTTGAGATACAACGATATGTTCATACATCATAGGGGCACCAGAGATAAATTTTACACATTTGTCAATGGTCTCAACCAGAAGTAGATGCATACCAAACTTACTGCTAGCATTTTGGAATTCACTATTTGTTTGACAGTCATATGACCTGTGATATTTATGGTGTAATACAGACTGATGTTCATACTAAAGAAATGTATTGTAAATCATCAGGCCTCTAGTTCTCATTATATGTATTTTTATGTTTTGTGCTTAATTGGGTTTTGAATGATCTTGTTATTTATACAGAATGACCAGATCTGTAAATAATTGGCCATATCTATTCACAGCTACATTGCACAGATCAAGTGGTGACATTTAGGCTGACTGACCAGATCAGTCCTGCCATTATCGCCTACTTCCTGGTCAGCTGATGAGTTAACTCTCAGTGATAGGTGCATTGACCAGCTTTTACATTCTGTCTTATCAAATCTAAAGTGCAAATCTGATAATGTGTGGCTTAATAAATGGGCAACTTAATAAATATTATGGTAATGGGGGAGTTTATTTTATTCTATGACTCTATGGGGTAAACATATCAAGTTGCGAGTTTGAAAAAGTGAGGATGTTGCCTCTAGCAACCAATTAGATTCTAATTATCATTCATTTAGTACATTCTACAAAATGATAACCAGCATCTGATTGGTTTCTATAGACATCTCCACTTTTTCAAACCTGCAGCTTGATAAATTTACCCATCTCATTTTCATTAGGGTCTCTATGTATGAACTTATTAATAGCACTTTTAAGGCCTCTTCTGCCGGGATGTATACAATCTGTATTACTGTTCATGTTCAATTTCGGACAGCGCTAGTACAGTACACGTTGTACCACAAAAATCCTAAAAAAGTATTGTGGCGCAGAATAAATATTTACATGGTGTTTCTGCTTTATATTTAGAGCGCTCAAACTAAATATCTTGTTTTTATTAGACCTGCTCTTATTCACTCAGCAGTGTAGTAGGTTAAATGTACTTCACCTTCATTTCAGCAGCACGTACAAATGCAAATCTCTCTCAGGTTTCAGATACTGCCTATTCACCCAGTTCTTTGAGTCTAAAATAGAATTCATATCTTGTGGCAGTAGATATAGTTAAAATGTGAGAAGCGTTACAATGGCAATATGTATTCTCTTTTTCAATGCTGGATACCTATGCCCGGAATGTATTACTAAAACATCAAAATGCAGGGCTATGAATAATGAAATATGTTGAATCTGATATATACTTGACTGCTAAAAAATATTTTGGATTCTTACAGTACCATTTTTTTTTTACTATGTATGTAGGGCTTTAGACTTTTTATTTGATATACAAGTCAAGAACAACAACAAAACATGACTGTTTAAATTGTAACAACATTATTGTTCATTTTGTCTGTGGTGCGTATTTGAAGCTTCTGTTATATTATACATTATAATGTAATATATCATTCTGTAAATGTAGTTGTTATAATGCCCTGTGTCATATGAAAGCTAATTATTAGTTGGTGTGGCTTTTATGAGCCCTTTGGCCTGCCATGGGTTAAAACCTGAAGGGGGGATACTAAATGAATGTCTTTGTTTCTAAACTCTTTTGTCTTCCCATTAAGCATCTATAAATGAGAGAGCCCAGAACTGTGTCTACAGACCAGTGTCCAGTGGCAATTTATGGCCCATGTTGTAAACTTGCAAACTGAGTTCTTTGAAATCTCTCCCTTTAAGGTCACATCAATAACATATTCATAGACAGTGATATGCTAAAAGGATACTTCAACAAGTGTGTGTGTGTGTGTGAGTGTGTGGTGGTGGGGGTGGTGGTGGGGGGTAGGGTGTTTGAGCAGTTTGGATAAGTGTGAATGAATTTAAGTAAGGACACGGGGAAAATATCATTTTCTTCAATATCATACTTACAGGAGACATGTTTGTTATGTAAATGAAGGGAAACTTATGACCTATTGTGTGGAGGCAAAATCATCTTTGTAAGACATTCTGGTGAGAAGTAGGTCAGCGTAAACAAACCCTGATTTAAATTGTGTTTGCACAGAGGTGATAAACAATTAATTTGCATTGACACATTTCTTAAGTGGAAGGGGGGCTGTGGCTACCTACCACAGGCCTAATTCATTAAGGAAAGTAAACCAAAAAAGGAGTAATTTTGCAGCTTGACAAAACCATGTGTCTTTGGAGAGGGAGGTACATTAAAAATGTGGGTACAGATTTATAGTTGGGGTAGAGTGTCCCAGATCAACTTTAAATTTTAATGTAAAAATAAAGCTATCAGGGATTCGTGTGCTACATGAAAAAGCAGACAGTATTTAACTTATGTGCAAAATAACAAACTAATTTAGCACCCCATGCATTGTAACAAGGTTTGCCCAGGAGAAAAACTTACTTCTTTTTTTGCCTTACTTTTCTTAATGAATTAGACTCAGCATTTTTAAAATGGCCTCTACCTCTAAGATATTGTCACTTTGTAGGAGCTATGTCTATATTGCCCTTTTATTTCTGCTTCTCCCAGCAAACAGGAAAAAAATCCCTTATGAGTTACAATTTATGTGATTTATTCCTTTCTATTTTAGAAGAAACTTACGTTCTATCTTTGTATGTCCATTTGTTAATTGTTTTTATCTTAAGCATGATAGATTTATTTTCCATATTAAATTACAGTTACTAAGTTCAGGTCTTTGTGTTCTTACAATGTCAATACAAGGTTTTTCATGTGATGTTAGTCACAAGAAAGAGGTTGGTCCATGAGACACTCTTGTCCAATCATAAAATCATAAAATACAAATCATAAAATAATTTGTATTGTAAATCTACAAAAAAAATAAATCTGTTTCTATACTGGTTTCTAAAGGCAAAATATTAAAATCACACTGTTGAACTAGAGGAGATCATTCAGTTTATGATAACTCTAGGTCAGGGGAGGTCATTTGATTTATGATCACAACTCTGATAGTAAATTGTGATAGATTAGTTTAAAAGGATAACTGATTCCTGAGTAAGAATGACAGGTCTTCATAAAAACAAACCTTAGTGGTGGCATAATTGGTAAGGCAAAGTTAATGTGTGGCATTGATAGTGTAAGTTTTAATAATTTTAAACAAACCAGGTGGTTGTTTTTGATTAACCCTTTGCTACAGACACATTGCACAGGCTCAGGTGAGAGCTGGATTATGACAAACTGGTAGCAAGCTTGTGGGATATCTTCTTAATTTTGTTAAGAACTTAAGTGAATTAGGGTTGTGTGATTCCTGGGGGAGAAAATACAGACTAATTCACCAAAGACTAAACTCAATGCTTAAAACATAATAAGACCTACGGCAAAACGTTTCTTTCCTTCTCGTGATTTTGTTATCTTTTTTTTTTATTTGCAGTTATACTGCAGTAGATGACTGCTGCATATAAACACATGGCAAAGGATGCACTGATTATGCAATGTGAGGAAATAGGGATTTCCAGCAGTGGCAAAAGCAAGGAGCAATTTATTGAAGCCCTCTTGCAGAATGGTCAGAGCAGAGCTGGAGATTTGCTGCACAGAAAATGATTTGATTGTGGATACTGCACCACACACTTGACTACTACTTTTTGATGACTTTAATAGTTAAATTGTGGATACTGCTATGGACATTTATTAACAAACAACTCTTAAATATTTATGGCCAGCAGAAACTGCGATCAAAATACAGCTTATACAACAATTTAAGGAGAGAGAAAATGCAGTGCCATGCTGCAGAGAGACAAGCTGCCAGGGAAGCTGCAGAACATCACACTGAGCGTCAAGCAGAAAGAGAAGCTGCAGAACAAGAGGCAGAAAGGAGATGCCAGCTGGAGTTAGCAAAACTCCAATGCCAGCCAGAAAGGCTGGTATCAAGAGACCCTGTCCAGAGAATTTACCTGTTCTGGAGAAAATAGATTTGAACGCTTTTCTTCAGGGGTTTGAAAAGACCTGCCAACAAAGACTATAAGCGGACATGAGCGGTGTGGCCACGGTCCCGATAATTGCTGTGGGTTGCTGGTAAAATCCACTGAAACCGTGGTAGGAAGATAAGTCCAAAGGTCCAGCCAGTAGGTCAGGTAGTTTGGAACTCTCACTTACCCTGTCCAGGGCTGGTATGCTCCTCCCGAAAGCTGTTTCTTTGCATGTGACTGCAGCTGAGATCCTCGATGTGTACCACAGTCGCGGCGGCGGCTGGGTCAGTTGTGCGCAAGCGGCGGTAGTGTAGGGAAATGGTCCACAGTTAGTTCTTGGTCCAGAACAAGTAGTGGAGTGAGGTCCAGTGTCCAGCCAACTCGTTTCGCTCAATGCTTTGTCAGGGAAGGGATGGATCCTAGGGAGGGAGCTGTTCCTTAAATACGCCCGGGAAGGGATTAAGTAGCGTGATTGGTTGTTGGAGGGCCATCTTCCAATTGGCTCAGGGCTATGATAGAGTGATAAACAGGCCAATAAGCTTCACAGTTAAGGTTCCTATGCTTCTTATATTGGCAATTGGATAGATGTTATTCTAATACAAGTAGGTAATACAGGATGAGTTCAAGCATGAAATGCAAAGGTATGTTGCATAAATGTAATGGTCTAAGTACAGTTATTAAAAGATATTAAAAGATGAGGAGCGATGAAGGTTCGCTGTGAAGGCAAAAAAATCATAATACATAGAAACTGGTTAAACTCAAAATCTATGTTAAGACCTTTGGGTACTAACGTTTGCAGATTGAAAATAAATTTAGATTCTTCTTGCGATATGAGTCTGGTGTAGTCCCCACCCCTCCATGGTTTGTCTACTTTTTTGATGCCCATAAATTTCAGCAGAAAGGGGTCTTGTGAGTGATGTTTGCGGAAGTGTTCAGATACGCTATGTTGTTCTAAACCATTTCTGATATTCCTCTGGTGTTCACTTATGTGTATATGCAATTTTCTAATTGTCCTTCCAACATATTGGAGGCCACAGGGGTATTGCAATAAGTAAATCACCCCTGTGGTGTCACATGTGATTTTGCTGTTTACATTGTGCTGTTCACCAGTACTGTGTGATGTAAACATGACAGTTGGTTTGGTGTTATGCACATGGTTTGTTTTGCATGCTTTGCATCTATTGCAGTGTTAGAATCCTTTGCCCCTTTCTCCTAGCCAGGTTCCTGGTGTGGAGTGGTTGTTAGGGGGGGATAGTGCTATTCACTAGTTGTTGTTTGAGGTTTTTGGCCTTAGTATAGATGAATTTGGGTCTTTCAGGAAGTATGTTTTTCAATTTTTCATCCCCTAGCAGTATGTTCCAATGTTTGATGAGGATGCGCTCTACTTGTTTCGAGTTTTTATTGAATTGGGTGATAAATGGAACTGAGTCAGAGGTGGTATTTTTGTCTATCTTCTCCTCTTGTGTCTTTAGGAGTGTATCCCTGTTAGTATTCCTGATTGTGTGTTCAGCCTCTTTTACAATCTTCGGATTGTAGTCTCTTTCTAGAAAGCAATCTCTTAGGGCAACAACTTGTTTGTCAAATTGATCTATCTTTGAGCAGTTCCGTCTAAGCCTTGTGAATTGGCCCTTAGGTATATTTTGTATCCAGTTCTTGTGGTGACTGCTGCTAGACAGAATGTAGGAGTTAGAGTCTACTGGTTTGAAGAAGATTCTGGTTTCAATGTTTTCCTCTTCTATGTAGATTTCTAAGTCTAGAAATGGAACCATAAGGTCACTGAAATTGGCCGTGAATTTGAGGTTTGGGTTATTTTGGTTGATGTAAGTCAAGAACAGGTCTAAGTCGCTTCTGTTGCCTGTCCAGATGAAGAAGACGTCGTCAACAAATCTTAGCCAAGTGAGGATGTGAAGGGAGAAAGTGTTGCTGTTCCAGATGTTGAGGTTGTCCCATTCTGCTATGAAAAGGTTCGCGTAACTGGGCACGAATTTCGCGCCCATTGCTGTCCCGCGAACCTGTCTGTAGTACTTTCCCTCTGACCAAAAATAGTTATGTTTGAATATGAAAGTGATTCCTTCCAAAATAAAGTTTATTTGTTCAGTGGGAATTTGGCATTCTCTAGTAAGTATGTTCCTTACATGTGCACAGCCTGCACTATGTTCAATTATGGTGTATAGGGAAGTGACATCGCAGGTAACTAGAGTGTACCCAGTCTTCCAGTTGATGTTCTTTAATACCTCTAGTATGTGGCCCGTGTCTCTTAAATAGCTCTTTCGTTTGATGACTACTGGCTGAAGAAAGAAATCTATATATTGAGATAGGTTGGTGGTGAGAGATTGTATTCCGGAGACAATAGGTCTCCTTTGTGTGTGGTCAAGGGTTTTATGGATTTTTGGTAATTGGTAGATGACTGGTAGCCTTGGGAATTTGATATATAGGTAGTCTAGTTCAGACTTACTGAGTTTACCTTTATCAAAAGCTAGTTAAAGGAGACTCATCAATTCCTTTTGGTACAATCTGGTAGAATCACTCGTGAGTAGTTCATATGTATTTCTATCATCAAGTTGTCTATTTAGTTCTTCTAAATCTTTTTTGTTTAGGACTGTGATGCCACCACCTTTATCAGCTGGTTTGTTGCTTATTTCCGGACTGCCTCTCAGTTCCTTTAGAGCTCTCGTCTCCTTACTGTTCATATTGGGTTTATGTTTAGGTCGACTGGATGTGGAGATAAGGTCGAGATCCTTTTCTACCATTTTTTGGAAGGTGGTAATAAAAGGTCCTTTAAGGTAGCTAGGATAAAACTTGGATTTTTTCTTCAGATTGGCCCTTATATAGACAGTATTGTTTTCTTGCGTCTTCTCCACGGGCATGTGGCTTGTTTCTGAATTAGATGAAATTAAGTATTTCTTTAAGGTTAGTTTACGTACAAATTGGTGTAGATTAATATAAGTGTCAAACTTGTTGAGGGTTTTTTCTGGTGCGAATTTCAGGCCTTTCTTCAGTACATCCATCTGTGATTTAATTAATTCGGTGTTACTGAGATTGAAGATGACTGTGTCAGTACTAGTTATTTTCTTATTTTGGGTCTGGCCCCTCCTAGACCTTCCTCCTCTACTTCCTCTAGGGGTTTTGGTCTTTTCCGTGTGTTTAGAAGGGGGGGAATTCCTGCCTTCATTTGATTGGTATAGGTTTGGTGGAGAAGGTCTCGGGGGTGGGGCATATGGTTGAGAGGATGCTCTCTGTGCTACTTCTAAAAAAAGATTTATGTTTTCTTCAGTGTCAAACTCTACATTGGGCAGTGAGCCAGTACTTGGTTCAAATTGTCCCAATTTTTTCAAAAGGCCGGACTGTTGGTCCCTAACCTCTTGTTGGTAGGTTGTTTTGCCTTTGTTGAAAACCTCCTGGGCTCTGTCAGAAGATTCCTTTTTCTTTTTGGGTGGTGTCCTGACTGGCCACCCTATATTCCTGGGGTTTAAGGGTTTGTATATTTTTTTAAGAGGTTCCTTGGTGGGAATATTCTTAATGAGGGGGAATTTCTGAAAACCTTTTTTAGAAGGAGTGTTCTTAGAGTTGTTATGTTTAAAGAGGTTCTTTCTAGTGGGTGTTGTATATCTGTTGTTACCATGTGTGTTGCGCGTGCCAGACCTTAAGTTTCGGCCAGGTGGATTGGATTCTATGAGATCATAATCTCTAATGTCCATTAGGAAATTCTTTTCTTTATTCCTGATAATGTCCTCTTCAATGCCCTTGACCTTGTTGATGGTAAGGCTCTCTAGTTTGTGATAGTCTTCCAGGTGTCTAATGGGTTTGAACTTTACCTGGATGAGGTTGATTTCTTCCTCAATCTTTTTCAATGAGTTCTCCCTATCTGCTATAATCAATTTCATTAGTGTGATAGAGCAAGAATCTAAAGTGTCGTTCCATAGTTTCATAAATAGGGTGTTGTCTTGATTGAATGTAGGTTTTTTTTAATTCGTAATCCCCTGGGGATAATTTTTCTTTCTATGTATTTTGAAAGGGTGGTGGCCTCACACCATTGTTTCTGTTCCTGTATGAGGAGATGTTCGAATCTTAGAAAGTTTTCACAGAAGGTATTTTCGTTTATCTGTGGTTCAAGAATCTTTTCTTTTTCGCTGGAGAAAATGCCCTCCAGACGTAGCAATCTTCCTTCTCTCAGTAGGGAGATCATGCTATGTTGTGTGGTGGAAAAAGAAGGGTGCAGCTCAAACTGTGGAACTAGATATAATGTCAAAAAGGATGGGTTATGGTGAGCGCTCCCTAATGGGGGGTAGTGTAGGCGGCCTGGGGGACTGGGAATGGCAAGGGAAGTTCCAACCCTTGGAGTATAAACAGTAGAACAAAGCAGTGTCCCCTTGGCGCACAGTTAGAGAAACTAATTTCTAAATAAATGCCTTTTATTGCTCAGTATATCAAACATTTGAAATATACAATTGAAACAAGTTTCAGAAAAGGTTGCAACCTTGTAAACAAAGTATCAATGAATACATATATACAATTGCAGTAGAATGTACATAGAAGAGTAAAGATGCAAAGCAAGTCACAGTGAGCTAGGCTTGTAGCCTTGACACAAAAATACATAGCTGCATAGTAAATCAGAGTCCAGTATATGTACTGCTGATGTGTGTATGGAACTCTTAATCACCATATATATCAATGTCCCAATTGTGCAATGTAAGCAAATGAATACAGCTCCAAACGGAGTCCAGGGTTATATAAGTGCTAAAGAGTACATAGGCAATTCCAACGGGTCTCAGTGGTGTGTTATAGTCCAGAAAAATTAGCCCAAATGTTGATATCAGTAGTCCAGAGACTATAAGCGGTGTGGCTACGGTCCCGATAATTGCTGCGGGTTGCCGCTAAAATCCACTGAAACCGTGGTAGGAAGATAAGCACCACTAATTCTGCAGCGCTGTACAGAAAACTCTCTCACATCAGTCCCTGTCCCATTGGACCTTACAGTCTAAATTCCCTAACATATATACACACACACACACACACAGAGACTAGGGTCAATTTGATAGCAGCCAATTAACCTACTAATATGTTTTTGGAGTGTGGGAGGAAACTGGAGCACCAAGAGGAAACTCACACAAACACAACGAGAACATACAAACTCCACACAGATAAGGCTATAGGTTCGGCCATATTCCTAGAAATGTTTTGCTTGGGACTAATTTAGGCAGGATCCTATCTCATTATGTCTCTAGTAATGGTGTTGCTGACTCTAAGAATAACCATGTTTTTTCCAAGTACCAGGATGTGACAGGGAGAATGTATATTCAGTTGCACCTGAAATTTGTAAACTGTCTGTATCCGAATAAGTAGGGGATGTAACAATTTCCTCAGTGACAGTGGTCACACACAGGCAAGCAGTGCCGACTAGGTCATTGCAGTTAACTACCGAGGAAGAGGGAAGCGGATTGCCAGCAGAAAGTCACTCGGACAAAGAAACTCCACCTCTAACCCCCCTCCCTCCAGCACATGCAATTACAGATCCATTACCTTTGTCACCAGACACTGAGCAACAAGTGAGAAACCAGGCTTTTCAACAAGCACAGTACATTGACACTACATTAGAACCTGTGAGATGACTGGCAGGGAGGCCTACCACTGAGTCTGATACAGATTGTTTTAGAACATGGAAGGTTGTCTACAGAAAGGGTAGCCACAGACTTACATGAGACTGGGGTGACTAAGGAACAAGTGATACTCAGGAAGCATCATAAAAGTTATTCAGGGTAACTCACAGGGGCAGGCTGGGCTGGGGGTAATAGTGGCTGGGTCACTGGGCCACCTGCATTTTTTTTTCTTTTATAATGTCCGTAATAGGCTGTTGAGTCAAGTATTGCCACCTGAGCTAAAATGTGCCAGCCCTTCCTTGGTAACTCATGAGGTTCCCCTGGCAGGGCATTTAGGCATACCGAAAAATAAGTCTTCGTGCATGCCCTTTTTAAAACACTTTATTTTGTCACCATCTTTAACTCTCTCTCAAATATTTGCTAATAAATATTACACATATTTCCTATTGCTTATGAAACATTATTTAAAATAATGAAATAAAATATTTGCATTTTAGTTGATCATTGTGGACTATAATAGAGACTTTCTCTCTTTTCTTTAAAAGGCAGCTGGAAATAGGAAACAGCAGGAGCACAAAAGCATAAAAGTGGTGAGAAACGGTCCAAAGTCAGGGAAGGAGAATGTAGGTAATCCGAAATCTGCAACAACCTGGACAGGCTGGCACGTATTTGCCGATTTTGAGTTTATCGTAAGCAAAATCAATATGCACGTGCCCAGAATCAGGAGATGCATCCACAGGATAGGGCTGTGCTCGTACACATATGAACAAACCATGTCCTCTGTGTCAAACACAAAGGACACTTACTACAGCCTACGATTTTGGGCAGTGAACTGGGTAGGAAGTGACGTTTTGCCATAGTCAATGTACAGTAGGGGCGTGCCAAACTCAAGTACACGCATCCACGTCCGAATCCAGCTCTGGCCATCTCAAAGTTATTTGTATTTCTTCTGTATCTCTTTCTCCAGCTAAGGACTAGTCTAAATCCTGATCAGTAGTGAAGACAGTCTCATATGCATGCTATAACATGTGTTTGCAATCGTGTGAAACTATAAAAATGTATTTTATGCTCAGTAGACATTAACAACAATCTAAAAAATATATTTCATGGGGAAAATAAACTTTTAAAAAGCAACAACACTATTTTTGTTTTAACTGTTTTATTATTAATGCTTATATTATGAACAGGTAACATTAATTCAGTGATCTTTTTTTTTTCTGTGCATTCTATGGTGAATTTATAATCCACATAGGTATTGTATATATTCTGCAGCGTCTTGTGTAGTAGAACACAGAAGACTTGCCCCAGGTTTTCAACAGTGCACGTATCTTAAGATCTGTGCCTTTATTAGTTTGGGAATACGTAAAGCCTAAGTACGTGCATTTAATACTAAGTGCAGGTTGGGCTCAGAATGCGTGCCTTGACGAATCAGGCCCTTAGTGGTTAAACATACCTTTTGGAAGGACTTTACAACATTTCATACCTTAACAGTGTCCCCTGCTAATGCAATGCTCTCTGAGGGTTGCCCTGAAGTGGGTCCAGTGACTCTCTTGAACCAAAATGATTTGGTAGTAAATGGAAGCCTCCAAAACTGGGCAATTCACAAAAATATACAATCACAATTAGGAATTAGCTTTGAGGAATGCTAGCAGTTAAAGGCTTTACATACACGGGTTACATGTACTTTCACAGCATCTATCCAAGATTAATTTTCAGGGTAAAACTCTAAGAGAAGACAGTGGTGCATTAGGTCATCCTTGAAAAGCGAGTTGAGCAACTGATTTAAGTCAAAAATTTAAAAAACCAGCATTAATCTTTAGTGTAGAGGGATAAAGCAGCTGGCCTACTACAGGGTAGATCATACTGATGATTCAGTAGTCCCATGTAACAAGCTCCTAATTTAGCTGACTTGACAAGTGTTTCATTGAAAGTCAGATCTGATCCCCAGCAACACAACTTGATTAGCTTGTTCTTAAAGTGTGACAATAGCTAATGGTTTCTTCCAGAACTGACTGTAACTGGTTGTGCTGAGTTTGAAAATGCTGAATGTAAGCATGGGATGCTGGTATGTTGGTAATGCACTCAGATAGCACAGTATGGAAACCATTAGATTTATGGTGGATGTTATCATATGCAAATTTTACCAGAGGTAAATATTGACACCTAATTATCATATTATGAGGAAAATAACACAAATACTGATCTACTCATTTATATATTATTTCCATCTGACAATGACTGTGTGTAAAAAGGAAAGGTTAAATGAAGGTATATTCCAAGTAGTTTACAAAAAAGCTGCCCAAAAGTGTAAACATTAATTCAGAAACTGTCTGAGATGATTTTGCAGGGCATTCATGTAGTCTATTATGGATGATAGCACTTTATGTGCCTGTTGGGGAGTAGGAGTTGCTAAAAAAGCAATAAAATGTGCTACCTTAAAAGGCAGAGAGCAACCATCTAGATGACTGTAGTTCAACAATAAAATCCATGGACACTGATCTCCTACCTTTATCCATTGTTTCTTATTTGTGAAGACCTGTGAGTACTTGTAGAAGAGTTTTCTTTGCTGATCACATAGTTTGCAAGATTATTGTATATTTTATAGGGATGAGCGCACTCGGATTTATGAAATCCGAGCCCACCCGAACGTTGCGGATCCGAGTCGGATCCGAGACAGATCCGGGTATTGGCGCCAAATTCAAATGTGAAACTGAGGCTCTGACTCATAATCCCGTTGTCGGATCTCGCGATACTCGGATCCTATAAATTCCCCGCTAGTCGCCGCCATCTTCACTCGGGCATTGATCAGGGTAGAGGGAGGGTGTGTTAGGTGGTCCTCTGTGCTGTTTAGTTCTGTGCTGTTTAGTTCTGTGCTGTTTAGTTCTGTGCTGTTTAGTTCTGTGCTGTTTAGTTCTGTGCTGTTTAGTTCTGTGCTGTGCTGTGCTGTGCTGTGCTGTGTTCTGCAGTATCAGTCCAGTGGTGCTGTGTGCTGTGCTCTGTCCTTCTGAGGTCAGTGGTGCTGCTGGGTCCTGTGCTGTGTCCTGTTCAGTCCAGTGGTGCTGTGTCCTGTGCTCTGTGCTTCTAAGGGCATAGTTATTTCCCCAATATTCCCCTGTGTTTAAAAAAATAAAAAAAAGTTATTTAAAAAAATACCAAAAACTAATTTAATTTTTTTTAATTACCACAAAATTTGCACAACCAATCCTGCAGTATAAGCCCATTGGTACTGCAATATTACAAAGTTTACACATTCTGCAGTATCAGTCCAGTGGTGCTGTGTCCTGTGCTCTGTCCTGCTGAGTTCCGTAGTGCTGCTGGGTCCTGTGCCGTGTCCTGTTCAGTCCAGTGGTGCTGTGTCCTGTGCTCTGTGCTTCTAAGGGCATAGTTATTTCCCCATTATTCCCAAGTTTTTAAAAAATAAAAAAAAAGTAAAAAAAAATAAAAAATTTAAAAAAAAATAAAAATATATAATAATTATAACCAAATTTGCAAAACCAATCCAGCAGTATAAGTCCATTGGTACTGCAATATTACAAAGTTCACACATTCTGCAGTATCAGTCCAGTGGTGCTGTGTCCTGTGCTCTGTCCTGCTGAGGTCCGTAGTGCTGCTGGGTCCTGTGCCGTGTCCTGTTCAGTCCAGTGGTGCTGTGTCCTGTGCTCTGTGCTTCTAAGGGCATAGTTATTTCCCCATTATTCCCAAGTTTTTAAAAAATAAAAAAAAGTAAAAAAAAATAAAAAAGTAAAAAATAAATAAATAAATATAATAATTATAACCAAATTTGCAAAACCAATCCAGCAGTATAAGTCCATTGGTACTGCAATATTACAAAGTTCACACATTCTGCAGTATCAGTCCAGTGGTGCTGTGTCCTGTGCTCTGTCCTGCTGAGTTCTGTAGTGCTGCTGGGTCCTGTGCCGTGTCCTGTTCAGTCCAGTGGTGCTGTGTCCTGTGCTCTGTGCTTCTAAGGGCATAGTTATTTCCCCACTATTCCCAAGTTTTTTAAAAATAAAAAAAAAGTAAAAAAAAATAAAAAATTTAAAAAAAAAAAAATATATAATAATTATAACCAAATTTGCAAAACCAATCCAGCAGTATAAGTCCATTGGTACTGCAATATTACCAAGTTCACACATTCTGCAGTATCTTGTGCTACATATAATGGAGACCAAAAATTTGGAGGATAAAGTAGGGAAAGATCAAGACCCACTTCCTCCTAATGCTGAAGCTGCTGCCACTAGTCATGACATAGACGATGAAATGCCATCAACGTCGTCTTCCAAGCCCGATGCCCAATCTCGTAGTACCGGGCATGTAAAATCCAAAAAGCCCAAGTTAAGAAAAAGTAGCAAAAAGAGAAACTTAAAATCATCTGAGGAGAAACGTAAAGTTGCCAATATGCCATTTACGACACGGAGTGGCAAGGAACGGCTTAGGCCCTGGCCCGTGTTCATGACTAGTGGTTCAGCTTCACCCACGGATCTTAGCCCTCCTCCTCCTCCCCCCCCTACAAAAAATTGAAGAGAGTTATGCTGTCAGCAACAAAACAGCAAACAACTCTGCCTTCTAAAGAGAAATTATCACAAATCCACAAGGCGAGTCCAAGGATGTTGGTGGTTGTCAAGCCTGACCTTCCCATCACTGTACGGGAAGAGGTGGCTCAGGAGGAGGCTATTGATGATGTAGCTGGCGCTGTGGAGGAACTTGATGATGAGGATGGTGATGTGGTTATTGTAAATGAGGCACCAGGGGGGGAAACAGCTGATGTCCATGGGATGAAAAAGCCCATCGTCATGCCTGGTCAGAAGACCAAAAAATGCACCTCTTCGGTCTGGAGTTATTTTTATCCAAATCCAGACAACCAATGTATGGCCATATGTAGCTTATGTAAAGCTCAAATAAGCAGGGGTAAGGATCTTGCCCACCTAGGAACATCCTCCCTTATACGTCACCTGAATAACCTTCATAGTTCAGTGGTTAGTTCAGGAACTGGGGCTAGGACCCTCATCGGTACAGGGACACCTAAATCCCGTGGTCCAGTTGGATACACACCAGCAACACCCTCCTCGTCAACTTCCTCCACAATCTCCATCAGATTCAGTCCTGCAGCCCAAGTCAGCAGCCAGACTGAGTCCTCCTCAATACGGGATTCATCCGAGGAATCCTGCAGCGGTACGCCTACTACTGCCACTGCTGCTGTTGCTGCTGTTAGTCGGTCATCTTCCCAGAGGGGAAGTCGTAAGACCGCTAAGTATTTCACAAAACAATTGACCGTCCAACAGTCGTTTGCCATGACCACAAAATACGATAGTAGTCACCCTATTGCAAAGCGTATAACTGCGGCTGTAACTGCAATGTTGGTGTTAGACGTGCGCCCGGTGTCCGCCATCAGTGGAGTGGGATTTAGAGGGTTGATGGAGGTATTGTGTCCCCGGTACCAAATCCCCTCGAGATTCCACTTCACTAGGCAGGCGATACCAAAAATGTACAGAGAAGTACGATCAAGTGTCCTCAGTGCTCTAAAAAATGCGGTTGTACCCACTGTCCACTTAACCACGGACATGTGGACAAGTGGTTCTGGGCAAACGAAGGACTATATGACTGTGACAGCCCACTGGGTAGATGCATCCCCTTCCGCAGCAACAGCAACAGCTGCATCAGTAGCAGCAACTACAAAATGGCGGCTCGTGCAAAGGCAGACAACATTGTGCATTACAGGCTTTAATAAGAGGCACAATGCTGACAACATATTAGAGAAAATGAGGGAAATTATCTCCCAGTGGCTTACCCCACTTAGACTCTCATGGGGATTTGTGGTGTCAGACAATGCCAGTAACATTGTGCGGGCATTAAATATGGGCAATTTCCAGCACGTCCCATGTTTTGCCCACACCATTAATTTGGTGGTGCAGCATTACCTCAAGAGTGACAGGGGTGTGCAGGAGATGCTTGCGGTGGCGCGCAAAATTGCTGGACACTTTCGGCATTCAGCCAGTGCCTACCGCAGACTAGAGGCACATCAAAAAAGCATGAACCTGCCCTGCCATCACCTCAAACAAGAGGTTGTGACGCGCTGGAACTCCACCCTCTATATGCTGCAGAGGATGGAGGAGCAGCAAAAGGCCATTCAGGCCTACACAGCCACCTACGACATAGGCAAAGGAGTGGGGATGCGCCTCAGTCAAGCGCAGTGGAGACTGATTTCCGTGTTGTGCAAGGTTCTGCAGCCATTTGAACTTGCCACACGAGAAGTCAGTTCCGACACTGCCAGCTTGAGTCAGGTCATTCCCCTGATCAGGCTGTTGCAGAAGCAGCTGGAGAAAGTGAGGGAGGAGCTGGTAAGCCATTGCGATTACACCAAGCATGTAGCTCTTGTGGATGTAGCCCTTCGTACGCTTTGCCAGGATCCGAGGGTGGTCACTCTTTTAAAGTCAGAGGAATACATTCTGGCCACCGTGCTCGATCCTCGGTTTAAAGCGTATGTTGTGTCTCTGTTTCCGGCGGACACAAGTCTACAGCGGTGCAAAGACCTGCTGGTCAGATGATTGTCCTCTGAAGAGGACCGTGACATCCCAACAGCTCCACCCTCATTTTCTTCCACATCTATGGCTGCGAGGAAAAAGCTCAGTTTTCCCAAAAGAGGCACTGGCGGGGATGCTGATAACATCTGGTCCGGACTGAAGGACCTGCCAACCATTGCAGACATGTCTACTCTCGCTGCATTGGATGCTGTCACAATAGAAAAAATTGTGGATGATTACTTTGCTGACACCATCCAAGTAGACATGTCAGACAGTCCATATTGTTACTGGCAGGAAAAAAAGGCAGTTTGGAAGCCCCTGTACAAACTGGCTCTATTTTACCTGAGTTGTCCCCCCTCCAGTGTGTACTCGGAAAGAGTTTTTAGTGCAGCGGGGAACCTGGTCAGTGAGCGGCGAAGGAGGTTGCTTCCTCAGAACGTTGAAAAAATGATGTTTATAAAAATGAATAATCAATTCCTCAATGAAGTACAGCACTGCCCTCCAGATACTACAGAGGGACCTGTGGTTGTGGAGTCCAGCGGGGACGAATTGATAATGTGTGATGAGGAGGAAGTACACACTGTAGGGGGAGAGGAATCAGAGGTTGAGGATGAGGACGACATCTTGCCTCAGTAGAGCCTGTTTAGTCTGTACAGGGAGAGATGAATAGCTTTTTTGGTGTGGGGGCCCAAACAAACCAATCATTTCAGCCAAAGTTGTTTGGTAGGCCCTGTCGCTGAAATGATTGGTTTGTTAAAGTGTGAATGTCCTATTTCAACAACATAAGGGTGGGTGTGAGGGCCCAAGGACAATTCCATCTTGGACCTTTTTTTTTGCATTATATGACCAATCAACAGTCGTTTGCCATGTTCAAAAAGTAAAACCAAATTTTAAAAAATTCAAGAAATTAAACCAAAAGTAAAATGCCGTGTCATAATTTAAAACAAGAGGTATTGACGTGCTCTAAAACTACTGTATTGTTGTTTATATTTTATAAACACTACACTTGAAAGCTTGAGTCTTTCAATAAAAAAGTAACTGTCCATTGCACGAATATTTGCAACAGGGACAATTTTAGGGTTAAGAAAGTCAACTAATAACACTTCGACGCTGTCTGTCTTTATAAACACTACACTTGGAAGTTGGAGGAGGTATTGTGGCCCCGGCACCAAATTTACTACCGGGGCCACTCCACTGTGCAGTCCATATTTAGGTGTATCAGATATTAAACAACGGTGACAGTTGATGCCCAATTTTTTAATTATATTGTGGCCTCGGTACCAAATTGTGTACCGGGGCCACCACACTACGCAGTCCAGATACTTGTTTGGTGGAATTCAGACCAGTTGAGGGTTTTATTATTATTATATTGTGTGGACCACTCTATCTATACCACACTACAACTCTATATACCACTCTATTTCATACTTTAATTCTATTTAATACTTTAATTCTATTTCATACTTTAATTCTATTTCATACTTTAATTCTATTACTAATTACCATAAAGAGGAACAAAATAAACCAATTTTACCAAAAGTATAATATGACTTAGACTTACAAACACTACACTTGAAAGATCGTGCCTTTAAATGAAAAAGTCAGTCTTCATTGCACGACTATGTGCAACAGGGACAGTTTTTTGGGTTTACAAAGTCAAACAATAACACTTTGACCCTGTCTGTCTGGGATCTCAATGACGAATTGTCTGTACCATGTTTAGAGGAGGTATTGTGGCCCCGGTATCAAATTGGGTACCGGGGCCACCCCACTTTGCAGTCCAGATACTTGTTTGGTGGAATTCTGACACGTGGAGGGTTTTTTAATTATATTGTGGCCTCGGTACCAAATTGTGTACCGGGGCCACCACACTACGCAGTCAAGATAGATAGATGCGTATCATAGATAAAGTACATTCAGTGGTGTGGGGCAAATTGAAAAATATTCAAAATGCACTGACATTATCAAAAACAAGAGGTTGTCACACGCTAAAACTCCAACATGTATATGATGGAGAGGATGGAGGAGCAGCCGTATGTGTAGTGTAATGCAGATCTGTTGAAGGTTTTTTATATATTTTATTGTGGTGCCCAGTGCCCACTCCTCTACGCAGTCCAGGTACATTTATTGGTGCGATTCATAAAAGTTCAGGGTTTTTAATATATTGTGGTGACCCACTCCTCTACGCAGTCCAGGTACATTTATTGGTGCGATTCATAAAAGTTCAGGGTTTTTAATATATATTGTGGTGACCCACTCCTCTACGCAGTCCAGGTACATTTATTGGTGCGATTCATAAAAGTTCTGGGTTTTTAAGATATTGTGGTGACCCACTCCTCTACGCAGTCCAGGTACATTTATTGGTACGAATCATAAAAGTTCAGGGTTTTTAATATATATTGTGGTGACCCACTCCTCTACGCAGTCCAGGTACATTTATTGGTGCGATTCATAAAAGTTCTGGGTTTTTAAGATATTGTGGTGACCCACTCCTCTACGCAGTCCAGGTACATTTATTGGTACGAATCATAAAAGTTCAGGGTTTTTAATATATATTGTGGTGACCCACTCCTCTACGCAGTCCAGGTACATTTATTGGTGCGATTCATAAAAGTTCAGGGTTTTTAAGATATTGTGGTGACCCACTCCTCTACGCAGTCCAGGTACATTTATTGGTGCGATTCATAAAAGTTCAGGGTTTTTAATATATTGTGGTGACCCACTCCTCTACGCAGTCCAGGTACATTTATTGGTGCGATTCATAAAAGTTCAGGGTTTTTAATATATATTGTGGTGACCCACTCCTCTACGCAGTCCAGGTACATTTATTGGTGCGATTCATAAAAGTTCTGGGTTTTTAAGATATTGTGGTGACCCACTCCTCTACGCAGTCCAGGTACATTTATTGGTGCGAATCATAAAAGTTCAGGGTTTTTAATATATATTGTGGTGACCCACTCCTCTACGCAGTCCAGGTACATTTATTGGTGCGATTCATAAAAGTTCTGGGTTTTTAAGATATTGTGGTGACCCACTCCTCTACGCAGTCCAGGTACATTTATTGGTGCGAATCATAAAAGTTCAGGGTTTTTAATATATATTGTGGTGACCCACTCCTCTACGCAGTCCAGGTACATTTATTGGTGCGATTCATAAAAGTTCAGGGTTTTTAAGATATTGTGGTGACCCACTCCTCTACGCAGTCCAGGTACATTTATTGGTGCGATTCATAAAAGTTCAGGGTTTTTAATATATTGTGGTGACCCACTCCTCTACGCAGTCCAGGTACATTTATTGGTGCGATTCATAAAAGTTCTGGGTTTTTAAGATATTGTGGTGACCCACTCCTCTACGCAGTCCAGGTACATTTATTGGTGCGAATCATAAAAGTTCAGGGTTTTTAATATATATTGTGGTGACCCACTCCTCTACGCAGTCCAGGTACATTTATTGGTGCGATTCATAAAAGTTCAGGGTTTTTAAGATATTGTGGTGACCCACTCCTCTACGCAGTCCAGGTACATTTATTGGTGCGATTCATAAAAGTTCAGGGTTTTTAATATATTGTGGTGACCCACTCCTCTACGCAGTCCAGGTACATTTATTGGTGCGATTCATAAAAGTTCAGGGTTTTTAATATATATTGTGGTGAACCACTCCTCTACGCAGTCCAGGTACATTTATTGGTGCGAATCATAAAAGTTCAGGGTTTTTAATATATATTGTGGTGACCCACTCCTCTACGCAGTCCAGGTACAATTATTGGTGCGAATCATAAAAGTTCAGGGTTTTTAATATATATTGTGGTGACCCACTCCTCTAGGCAGTCCAGGTACATTTATTGGTGCGATTCATAAAAGTTCTGGGTTTTTAATATATATTGTGGTGACCCACTCCTCTACGCAGTCCAGGTACATTTATTGGTGCGATTCATAAAAGTTCAGCATTTTTAATATATATTGTGGTGACCCACTCCTCTACGCAGTCCAGAAAGATACCTTGTTGCAACGTTTTGGACTAATAACTATATTGTGAGGTGTTCAGAATACACTGTAAATTAGTGGAAATGCTTGTTATTGAATGTTATTGAGGTTAATAATAGCCTAGGAGTGAAAATAAGCCCAAAAACTTGATTTTTAAACTTTTTATGTTTTTTTGCAAAAAAATCCGAATCCAAAACCTTAAATCCGAACCGAGACCTTTCGTCAAGTGTTTTGCGAGACAAATCCGAACCTCAAAAATAACGAAAATCCGGATCCAAAACACAAAACACGAGACCTCAAAAGTCGCCGGTGCACATCCCTAATATTTTATGACATGAGGCCACCAAAACGTGCGCTGAATTAGGTCCTTTGTTTGTCTAATACTTTAATGATTCACAGATATTGAATCATGATGGGACTACATGACTTGGAGCTGTAGCTCTTCAGAGGGAACATACAATTTTCCTTGCTTGAAAAGGCAGCTATGTATTGGCATGAAGAGTTATGAGCCAATACAAAAAATCAAGTTATAGTAATCAAGAAATTGTCAGGGTAATGGACTTTGGATAAAGGCCTTTCATTAAGAATTGATTCCTGACCTTTATGAGGTTGATATATAATTTGGGAGAAAATGATTGGCCATCTCCCCTATTGACTATTTAAGAGCTAAGCGGTTCATAGATACTAATAAATACTAATAAATATATATACAGGGCCGGACTGGCCATCTGGCACTTCTGGCAAATGCCAGAAGGGCCGATTGTCAGAGGGGCCGGTCCCCAAGTCCACCGAGCAGCAACACTCTGCTCGCTGCTCGGCGGATGGAGAATCCGTGACAGCCGCCTATGCGAGAAATCACATGGGACGGCACCTGTCACGTGGTGTTGTCCCATGTGATTGCTCGCATAGGCGGCTGTCACTGATTCTCCTTCTGCCGGGCAGCGCGCTGAGTGCTGCTGCTGGAAGTAAGATAAGTGTCTGTGTGTGTTTGTGTAATATGTCTGTGTGGCAAATAGTGTGCATGGGGCTATTAGTGTGGCTGTGTAGCAAATTGTGTGTGTGGCTAATAGCGTGTCTGTATGGCTAATAGCGTGTCTGTATGGCTAATAGTGTGGCTGTGTGGCAAATTGTGTGGCTAATAGTGTATCTGTGTGGAAAATAGTGTGTGTGCGGCTATTAGTGTGGCTGTGTAGCAAATAGTGTGTAAATTGTTTGTGTGGCTAATAGCGTGTCTGTGTGGCTAATAGTGTGGCAAATAGTATGTGTGGCTAATAGCGTGTCTGTGTGGCTAATAGCGTGTCTGTATGGCTAATAGTGTGGCTGTGTGGCAAATTGTGTGGCTAATAGTGTGTCTGTGTGGCAAATAGTGTGGGGCTATTAGTGTGGCTGTGTAGCAAATAGTGTGTGTGGCTGTGTGGCTATTGTGTGGCTAATAGAGTGTCTGTGTGGCAAATTGTGTGGCTAATAGTGTGTCTGTGTGGCTAATAGTGTGGCTGCAAGGCTAATAGTGTGGCAATTTGTGTGGCTAATAGTGTGTCTGTGTGGCAAATAGTGTGGCTGTGTGGCAAATAGTCTGTGTGGCTGTGTGGCAAATAGTCTGTGTGGCTAATAGTGTGTCTGTGTGGCAAATAGTGTGTCTGTGTGGCTAATAGCGTATTTGTATGGCTAATAGTGTGTCTGTGTGGAAAATAGTGTGTTTGGCTAATAGTGTGGCTGTGTGGCTAATAGCATGTCTGTGTGGCTAATAGCATGTCTGTGTGGCTAATAGCGTGTCTGTGTGGGTAATAGTGTAGCTAATAGTGTGTCTGTGTGGCAAATAGTGTGTGTGGCTAATAGCGTGTCTGTGTGGCTAAAAGTGTGGCTGTGTCGCAAATAGTGTGTGTGGCTAATAGTGTGGCTGTGTGGCAAATAGTGTTTCTGTGTGGCCCCATGTTGCTATAGTGTGCATTTGGCCATGTTCATATAGGGTGCGTGTGTGTGCGCGCGTGCAGTATTTTAATATAATATGTGAGGGAAGGGAGGATCTTAATATAGTGGGGGAGGTATGCTATTTAATGGTGGAGTGTAGGTGGGGGCTAATTACTTAAGGTGAGGTGAATGAACCTTTAATTTAATGCTGGGGTGGTTTAGGGCTATCAGTTAAATAAGGGGCTGATTTTGGGGAGGAGGGCTATTTATAAAATGTGAATATGAATTATTTATTGTCGGGCATGGTTGTGGAAAATAGCTATATTTATTAAACTTTAATGCTATTTAATTTATTGCTGGGACTGTTTGGAGGGAGGGAAATATGTTTTGAGTAAATGGGTATACTGTTAATTTAATGTTGGGGCTGGTCGGAGGGAAAGAGGTCTACTTATTAAATGTGAATATTATTATTATTGTGGGGACTGGAGGGAGTCCTAATTATAAAATGTGAGTGCCATTGTTTTAACACCGGGGAGTTTTCTAAATCTCATGTACCCATTTTTTTTTTCAAAATAGGGCATCCAATATTCCAGGATCAAGACTGAGCTAAAGAAATCAGCTGCTACAAGTGGTGAAAGTGACCAAGACAGGTAGGAGAGAGCAGGACAGTCTGCCAACTGTCCTGAATCTGGTGGGGCAGTCCTGAATTTGGGTGAATGTCTCTGTCACTCACCGGACTGTGAGGGCTTCTTCCCGGACATTTAGGAACCGTGGCCGTCCTCCATCCTGAGGGACTGCGCATGCGCAGCCCTTTCTAATCCTTCAGTGTATGTTCCTTTAACTTAATTGGCAGATCAGGCAACACTCCCTATATTAAGCACCTGTGGTCAACACCACGTTGCCTGATCTTGGAGTCTCATTCCCCATGAGTCTCTGAAGGTGTTTCCTCATTTATTCAGCGCTGCTGATTCCTGTGGTTTCCAAACCACTTCTACCTCTGTGGTTTCCAAACCACTTCTACTACTGTGGTTCCCATACCACTTCTACCCTTCTGTGTATCATCGTGACTGTGAGCTGATTCCTATCCGCTGCCTCCGTGCACTACAGTCTTCTAACCACTTCAACTCTACCATGTATTATTGGGACTGTTAGCTGATTCCTATCCGCTGCCTCCGTGCACTACAGTCTTCTAACCACTTCAACTCTACCAGGTATTATTGGGACTGTTAGCTGATTCCTATCCGCTGCCTCCGTGCACTACAGTCTTCAATCCACATCCACTCACCTGTTCATCATCGTGACTGTTAGCTGATTCCTATCCGCTGCCTCCGTGCACTACAGTCTTCAACCTGCAACTCGTCTGTGTTTCATCGTGACTGTTAGCTGATTCCTATCCGCTGCCTCCGTGCACTACAGTCTTCAACTTGCAACTTGTCTGTGTTTCATCGTGACTGTTTGGCTGATTCCTATCCGCTGCCTCTGTGCGCTTCAGTCTTCAGTTCATCTCAACTCTCCCGTGTTTCCTCGAGACTGCTGCCACTATTGCTATCCGCTACTCTCCGTGATCAACAGTTCCAGTTCAACTCTGCTCTCCCGTGTGCCATCATTACTGCACCTGCTGGTTGCTATTGGCTACCTCCGTGTGTCCGCAGAGACCTGCTGCTGCTACTCCTCAGCTCTACTCATCCATCTACTGCTGATCTGCTCTCCACGCTTTCCTGTGTTCCTGCTGGTCTCTACCCGCCTGTCAGCATTGGATTCGTGTCTCTCTACTTACCCCTCTGCTAGACCATCGCCATTCTCCAGGGTCCTCCAGGAGTCCAGTTCCACGCTCTACTGATTCCTGTATATTTGTTTCCCTGCTGGTCTACCTACCTGTGCGCTGCACCTACTAGACCACCGCTTCACCCATCCAGGGACTTTGTATCCTGCCGGCCTCCTGCCATTCAGGTATCTCTGCACTCCTGTCTGACTGCCTGCTTCTGAACCACGGTATGCATACTTCTCATTGACTGTGCTGGTGTATTGCATATCTTGCTGGACTGTGTTGGTTCTCCTCTGGAGTTTGCTATCCGCTGAGTCTATTGCCATCATTGACTGTGTTATCTCGTGCCGGATTACTTCAAGAGACTTTCTATTATTGCAGTGCTGTTCAGTCATATATATATATATATTGTGCATATTACTGTGGATCAAGTTTAAGGTGCCCGTGTATATCTTGTGTTGCAGTCTCTCCCCGTGCACCTCCTCACATATATATTTCAGTGGTACAACTTGCTAGTGGCAGACCACTGATCCCTGTTTCCAGTATCACCTGTTCCAGTATCCTCTCACATAGCAGTGGTACAACTTGCTAAACGCAGACCAATGACTCCCCGGATACCTCCACTTGGATTCCATTCCTTCACTCAGACAGCGGTACAACTTGCTATCCGCAGACCGCTGACTCTCATCACCTCCTCGTTTCTGTTGGACATTCCTCCTCACTATAGCAGTGGTACAACTTGCTACCGCAGACCACTGACTACCTTCACGTGTCCTTTGTCCATACAGTTCCTCGTGTATTATTACCTCCATATTGCCAGTGCTGCTAGTCATAGACTTTCCTGAGCATCTCATCATCTGCTATTTCCTGTTCCGTGATCACCCTGCTACCAGAGTACCATATTACCATCTACACTGCTCTGGTAAGCCTATCACCTGGTGATCCCTGGGTAAAGACTCCTAGTGCCCGTGACAGTCTCCCTTAGTCAGGATTTGGTCCGACTGCAAGGACAGTTGGGAGGTATGTCCCGCTTCACAACGTACTGCTTGTGAAGGCAAAGCTGTGTGCTTCTAACAGTAGTGCCTGTGTATTTGTCTAAAATGATAAATGTAATGTATCTTTATAATGTATGTATCAATGCCCCATGTTGGCCACACCCAAAACACAATGAGTTCACACCCTATTCGGCGCCGCCGCTGCGCACATGTTTTCTTTCCTGCTGGAACTAGGGTGGGCCTGTGTACCTTAAATGCCAGGGCTGATTTTTAGTCCCAGTCCGGCCCTGTGTGTGTATATATATATATATATATATATATATATATATATATATATATATATATATACATGACTTGTATTTAGGATTACACATGCACACAAAAGATACATATGCCTGTACATAGTTTTTTTGCTTGTTGCTGACTTGGGTACTTAAGCCCTGAGAAGCTAAATGGGTTCGGACGGGGACATGGAAGCATAGATGGAGTACAGTAGGGACGTTAACAAATAATTGCGAGTGCAAATTATATTTGGCTCCTATATTATTTGAAGTTGCTGCCATTTATTCGCATTACCTACTTCACATTTCCATTTTCTCTACTGCAGGAAAGGAGTTTCCCACCGAATTTTTAAAGAGGTGATCAACCTATGTTTAGTTTAATTTAATTTGTATTTATGTTTGTATATAATTTATTGAAAATGTGACTTTTGAGTTTAATAATACTGTCAATGCAATATTCCTTTTTGTGTATATAACACTTCATTATATTATATAGTATGCAAATATGGTAACGTGATTAGCATTTACTGCTAACTGTCAAGCCACATGTCCATGCTATCGCAACACTTTTGTCGGGTGTATGTATACCACTTGTTACGTCTGATGTAAACCTGGTGGTAATACTGTTTTGAAGTGGACACATGTTGCGATGTTTGACTAAACATATTTACGTAAATATGCTTTTTTTTAATGTGTCTTTTTCTCTGCATGCGTTCTGAGGGCCTGGCGATGTTGGCTCACCCTCCTGAGACCCCTGCTGTGTTCTCCAATGGACCCCATACTTGCCACACCCCCAGTAGTGGCAGTAGTTCTGCCACGCGTCAGGAGTGCTGTGTCAGAGAACTTCAACTACGTTCTTTCACATTTACAAATTCGGGAATAAATGAAAGTATGTATGTATAAAAAGCACTTTTAACTGCTGCTTTTCAGTCACAATAAACCTGAAAAATAATAATAAATTGCAAATCCTATAAATTTAGTTATATGATTTTAAAACTTAGTGATCCTCTTCAATAAGTTTGAAAGATGCAAGAACCCTCTAAGGAGTTCTGGAAACTTTTTGTTTTTGTTAAGTTGACAGTGATGGTCAGGGACTGGCCTGGAAACTTTAGCCTGGTGGCAAACATACAGTACTGGCCCATGAGCAACGGTCCAACCTTAAAAAGTGGTTTTAGGTATAAAAGACAGGGGTTGATTTAAAAGGGGTGAAAAAGTGTGTGCTGAAGAAAACAGATATGTTTGCTAGTGGAAAGGTTTGTTTTCTCTTGACCATGCATATCAATAATAAATCCTGTTGGGGGAGTCAATTTATCAAGCATTTAGGCGATATTCTCTGTTATGGTAATACCGTCCTTTGGTGGCGTCATCGGTACAGAATCCTTAAAAAAATATTTATTCTTAGAACAAAGATGTTTTTTATGAAATATTATTTAATTATATAGCACTAGGGCTATGTCGCATCTTCCACTGTTTTCAAATCTTTCTCTGTCTTGCACATCAGTGAATAAGTCCGCATCTGGCAAGGAGAGGAAGAATTGAAAAAAAGTGGAAGTAGTGGCATGACACTGGTGAGCTAAATGGGCAAGTTTGTGGTTTTACATAATTTGTATTAAATAGTCTACAACTGAAGGGCTACTTTTCAATCCCAAAAAATGCGGCTGGTTGGTGAGAGGGGGACTATAGTTTTCACTCATCTCTCAGCCGCCCAGGAAGTATCTAATATATAAATGCCTAGTGGCGTGTGTTAGTCTGTCTGTGTGTGTGTGTGTGTGTATGTGTGGAAAAAATAAAACCAAGCTGCAGCGCCACCTGCTGGGCGGAGTTATATACTGACCTACTAAATTCTTAGTGTGTGTGGAAAAAAAAATTCAGAAAGGGCTGAAATTTGGTATACTAAGATGTTTTTAATTTGTTAATTTAATTTGTTAATTGTTAAAAGTGTTTATACAGATTTAAAAAATATATATATATATATTTCTTGAAGGAGAAGTGACAGTTGGGAGTGGTTGGTGGTTGCCGGGGGTGACAGTGGGGAGTGGTTGGTGGTTGAGGCCTGGGCTATGGCCCAAATGCATGACAAGAACCTTTTTAACACCTTAAGTAGCTTGATTTGACTAGAATGCATGAGTATCATGCACGGGTTAACTTGTAGTATATATTCTGTTACCAAACAGGGCCTCAACATTTCAGGATCTAGGCAAACTGAGCTCAAGACATCATTATTAAGTAGTGAAAGCTGCAAAAACAGGTAGAAGAGAGACTGTTTGCCAACTATCCTGCTTCTGATCAGACAGCCACTATTTTGGTGGACTCTCCGCACAGTTAGGATTTTGCCCTCACTGCAGGAACAGGAGTTATGTCCTGCTTCACAACATTTCTGAGAGTGTTGGAAGTGGAAGAGGTTGGACAGCTGCTTAAAACTTTCTAAAAGTGCTGCCCATGCCCAGCACGGTGGCTTGGAGGGCCACTTTAAATTCCCAAATAACCTCTGTTGCTGCATGAAAACATAAGATTTTTTTTTCTATCAATCTAGTGAAATTAATGAATGTGTTTGTATGGGTCAATTCAATAGCTGGTCGTAAGTGGGTCCAAAATATCCTATATGTTTCAGACTGGGGCCAATCCCACAGTAACTTTCATTTAGACAAAATGTACTGCAGCCAGAAGCGGAAGGAAGGTTTGCAAGGTCCTTATGAAATAGGGTTCAAAATACTGTGGTCATAATTTTTTTATAGTTTCCTTCAAAAATAAGATATAGGAATAAAAAAACACATTTCCTTTAAGAATTTAGGTATGCTTTCAGTATTCATTTAGTGAATTTTTCCAATTTCATTACACTTTTCTGATCATTTCTGCTTTTAGTGTAATGATAAAAATACCCTAGTGCCTATTGAAATAGTGAGTCGGATCATCTGGAAGCAATGAGTAATATAATTGTCCCACACTTAATGTAGTCAGATTCAGACAAGTAATGTGCTGATAACTGCAGAGGCTGTATTTTATAGATGTGTTTACTTAATACAGATTTTCACGAGTCTTAAGATAGGAATAATTTAAAAAGTTTTGGAAACAGAAGTTTGACTTAAATATGCTGTATAAGGCAAAGGTACAATAATTCCTGTCAAACCAGCATACATGGTGAAAACAACATAACAAGCAAGTAGGATTCATTGAACCCAATGAAAAACATATTATATATAGAGTTAAGGGTAAATACTGGATGGATCATAAATACATGAATCATAAATGCATCATGTCCGAACACTCAGGGTCGGACTCATGCAAATTGCGGTTTAACCAAACTTGAGCGTAGTTCCAATAGTATTCAAATCCAAGCGGATCTCAAGATGTATTTCGATTTAAATCTAGGTGCAAGTACACTCTACCTAAAATGGTACTTGCCTTAAATAGACAGACACTACAGACTGCAATATACACACAAGTATATGTACAATGTAAGGTCAGAACACATGCAAAAAAAATGTATATTACAAAATAAATAGTATAATCTTTAATAAAACTATGGTTTTTAAAAAAATGTTTTGTTTACATTAAATACATAAATCATAATGTTCTGAATGAATACTGTACATACAATGCATTTTTATAGTTTACCTAACTTGCATACACATGATCTGTGCTATACAGTGGCACACATACCTGTACTTTTTCAAACAAAGACTATGGCATACCAGTCATCACTGTCATTTTGCACTTATACCTGCCTTGTAACTGGTGCAAATGATACATCTGAAACCAAGTGTATTTAAAACAATCCCAGGACTTGACTCAGACGCATGTGCGTCCGAAGCCCTTGCTGTACATTGCCTTCATCTGTCCCTTCCCACCCTGTTCTGCGGTTCAAGTAAGCCGTTGTCAGTTATGCTCAGACATGAATTGCATGTAATGCTTCTGTCTTGAAAAGTGGAAGTTATATTAGTATGTAGTAAGTATATTAGTATGCTGTTAGTAAAATACTCCAGGCCATGGAAAATATTGTAAAACTGGCCTCCTGTTGTAGGCAGGAGTGAATTTTCAGTAGGCAGAGGCAAAGTGACAGGAAGTGGGGAATGTATGTGCCTCTATGCAATGGCAGTGCTCCATGTTTGTGATGCCATCATGTTGCTGGAATGGGCATGGCCAGCATACAAGAGACATGGGTGTGAGCGCCGTGTGTCCTGATGGGTTCTTTGAAAATCACCTTGGTGAATTGTTGTACCCAAAAGCATAGTTTATTCAACAAATGGCAAAACAAGTCAATGTACAGATACCTGGCAGAAGAATGTCTTGGAAGCACAGCATATGCATGTGACAGAAGCCAAGTTCCTAGACCCAACAAAGATCGCCTTTACAGACCAAAGAGCACCGGTTATATAAACCTCACTATTTCCATGGATACGGAGCTAAGGAGGAGGGCGTATTAGGGCGGTACCTAGCTAGTGTCCTCCCCTGATGACTAGGGATCGTTGGCTCCCTGGGGAGAGGGTGACTAGGAGTCTGGGCCAGATGACAGTGTAAACGTAAAGTGTTTAGCCCAGACCTCCTGTTCTGTCTTATCCCCGAGTAACTATTCCACCGTGCAACATTTAAGAATAAATCTGTCTAACATATAACCTATGACCTAAAATATGCATGGAATATAATAGCGTATGTTAGCAAATGTATATGAACACAAAGTACAATAAATTGTAACACCGTAAGATGAGGATAATTCATTCTGCAGAAAGAGACAATGGAGCACAAATGTCCTTGTGTTTTATTCGCTCGCGTCAAAACTCTCAGCGTGGTTTTCACAATGGGTGTCACTTTAGCGAGTGCTAAGCTACCCTCCAATCCTTTCACTTTCAAGCACAGTGACAATGATCTGCACGGCTCTGTTAATTACACATGACTTCCCCTTCATGAACAAAGCTGAGTGAAGCAGGAAATGACTCCCGACTGTCTCTACAGTTGTAACAAATTCCTGATTGCACCTAACAGTCCACTAAAATCGTGAAATAGTACTATTAACTTTCTGGAAAGGTGAACAATGACAGAATAAAACTCACACATCCCAACCAACCCCAATGTGAAATCAATAGCACCTTCATTTAAAAAATGTCCCCTTCCCCCAATCGAACCTATATTAAATAAATAATATTTACATTTACTAAATAGGCCTCAACTAATATTGATATTAAATTAATAGCATCCACATTTACTTAATAGGCAACTGAAGCTAATATGAGTAAATATCTACCACAAATATTTTGCAATCCGTATGATGAAATCATACATTTATTAGATATAAAAACAAATCATATAATAGAAATTCTAAAGCAAATCAAATTTTAGAATTGTTTGTTTTTATACCTGCAATAAATGTATGGTTTCATCATACAGATTGCTCTATATTTGGGATAGCTATTTACTCATATTAGCTTCAGCCTGGCGCTCCCTCTTTTTGTTTTTATTTATTTTATTTGTTTTAGGATTGGCACTCCTTAGAGTGGATGCAACATGGGATTTTTTTTGAATATATATATATTTTATTTTCAACCCTTGGAGTAGGAGCGCACAAGAGTTTTGTTGTTTTGAATAAACATTTTATTAATAGAACTATATTTCCCCCAACAAGTATCGCCATTGAATTAATAGCATTCACATTTAACAAATAGGCCTATCTCCACTAATAAACCCCAATTATTAACCCCTACAATATATTACTGTCAGCCATTAATCCCACATTACATTAAGAGCACCCACAATACATCAATACACTTTCACATTACGTTAATACACTTATACTTTTCTATATGTTTTAATTGCATCATGAGGACCCATGTCTAGAACCTGACAAATAGGGACACCCCTTTCCTCGTGTCCTGTCAACATGACAATCATATAGGCATGTGTTGGAGCTGTTTGTTACCAGAGTTATCACTTGATATTTATAGTTTAACTTTGCTCAAAGCACTGACACGAACTGTTTGAATCTCTCTGTCCCATTATTTTCTCCACACTTCTTTACAACCTGAAAGGAAGCGGAGCGGTAAATTGCGAATCTGCGGAAAACGGAGAAGGCAAAGTTGTTGTAGCATAACAAAATGGTGCGCTACACCGACCTGTGGAAGTTTAGACTGAGCACTGGTCCTGTGTTTGCCGGATCCCTACTTTGCCTTCCTTCTGACATGGAAGTGTTAACCAAATGCTCAACCACCTGTCTCGCTGTCACAGAGGATTTTGCATCATCTGACCTGTCACTCTGTAGCTGGAATGGTGCTAAAAAGAAACATATATATATATATATATATATATATATATATATATATATATATATATAGCCAATGTAAAAGGCAAAACCATACATTAGATACAAGATTTCCAACTTATGCCAACTGATCCAATTCTGTGTCGTTTACGTTGAGGACATTTAAAAGAGTGGCTACATGCTTGCAAAGCTTCGGGGAAGACCACGTGTGGGGTTGTTTGGCCCCACACTCTCGGGCAAACAAGCGCATGCAATCAGAGCCTCTGAACTGTGACAAGGCAGCTGGTCTGGCGAACATATAGACATTTTGGGTAGCCACTCCACATTCATCAATCTTCTCTGTGAGAAGTTCCATTGCACCTTGCATAGCTGGTGTCAGCAGGATTGAGACTTTTCTCCATCATTTTCCCCAGATTTCAATGTGTGTGAAGTTGCGACAGTGCTTCCTCTCAAGCTCTGAAAGTGCTAGGGCAACATCTTTTTGGAGATCTGAAGTATCTCTTGAGGAAAAGGTAGTCAAATAAGAATATCAAAAATGATTCTGCGCAAAGAAGGAAGTCAACAACATCTTGGAAACTTTCCCTTCTTTTCTTTGATTGAACAAGATCATCTGTGTCAGGGTGACTTTTAGAAGCAATGCCCAGTTGTTTGGCTCAGTGGATAAACTGCTTCAGTGCGCCTGCTGCTTCTCATCGAGATACAAGTGCATATTTTTCACATCCTCAGTGAAGTTCCGCTTCGACTCAAGAATTTTCAAGGCAGCTCATTCCATATTGTCTCATATCTTCCTGAAATGTTTGCCTTTTCAACTGAATCATTGCAACTCTCCATCACTGCTCAGCACTTCACAATGCTTGTTATCTTTTGCACCTGTTCCTGACCTTTACTGCCAGAGAGGCTGTTTTAAATGTACCTGCCTCCTTGTCATAGCCAGCTACCAGCTTCACTGCATCTACCACATGCATAAAGGTCGATGTGATGGTAAATTCTTCCATCTTCTCCAAAGGGGTAGCTCTTCTGCCCTTGAACAGATCATGTTTGATTGTGAGCAAGATTTCATGTGGGGTCATATCACTCAAGAAAGTCATCACTGATGTCAGGTGGAACAGGCTGAGCAAAGGTGCACAGAGACTGGTGCACAGAGATTTTGTCAGTCAGTCAGGTTTGGGTTTGTTGCCCCTTTAGTGCAGCATACATCGCTTTATGTGTCACCACAGGTCTTTCGTGGCAAACAAGCCTTGGCAGGCTGCATAATGCATGAAACCTTCGGCATTCATGGCTTTGTCTAGGAGTTTGCATGGTATCATAACGCCCAGTCCTGTCCTTATCGCCTCAACGTTGTGCACAATGTTGCCTCCAAAGATGTTATGATTTCATGCACCTTTCTTTTGAGTGCTTGGGGAATTTTATGGCCAATGCTTCAGTCTCATTAAGGTGAACATGCCCCATATGCCGGAGTATTTATGAGAGGGCTTCCAGCATTATAGGCAGTACTGCTTTTTGCTATACGCCCTGGAGCTATCACTGTTTGTTTATAGCTTTCAGATGGACACCGTGCCTTCTTTTCAACAGTCTGTGTTTTAAAACACAGCTGCCATAAGGTTGAGAGAGGTTGTGCATAGAGCACATCTTTGTGTACCTACACTTTTCTCCACCACTGGGTAATGGAGCATTACTGCTGGTGTCTCTGAAGTGTCAGGGTCATACTCATCTCCACTGCTCTCCGGGCTGTAGTCTGAGACACCAATGGGTTGTGTCATGATTCACTGTCCCCACTTTAATTTCAGCAGCAGATGGATGTGGCTGTGTCTTATCCCTGTTTGGTGTAAAAGGGCTGGTAAGCTGCAATCTCCTCCACCTCCTGCTCATAGTGGAACATATGTGTATGTGTGTTCCACTGACCTTCTCTCCCCTTCCTGTCCAAGACACATGCACACTTTTGGCCTGAAAAAAGTGACTTACAGGGACATGCCAGATATTTATGCTGAATAAATTAGCAAGGTCCCCTGCATTGACTAGAGGTGGTAAGTTTTGTGGTGACCTCATTTTTTATTTTTTTTTGTCTCCTCTAAGACCAAGATTCCCACAATGTTGGTGTGTAAACAGGTAAATGTCCCCACAAGTATAGCAATACAGATACTCAAGCACACAATTAATTACTGACTCACTCATACTTACCTCATCAATGATCCAGCCACTAACCACTCTGATTGCTGCTCTGCATACACTCTGCACATTGGTGTTCTGTTCCCATCTTAGCAGTTTTCATATGGTGTCAGCAGATACAAAGCAGTGTACACTGTCCACGGGTACCAAGTCAAGAGGAAGTGGGGGTGTAAGCCAACTATAAGGGAAGAAGGATGGATTTAGAAAAAATGTTGACATTTTGTTTGACATTTATTTAGTTGGTTGGCAGTTCAGTGTATTCACTTTTCGGCATGTACTAGTTTAGTTTTTCTAGTAGGAAGAGTCGAGTTTTACTTTAAGGCATGTGTTACTCACGATGGCTCACATTATCCTTCGTCCTGGCTGTTGCTAAGCAGCCTTGATTCGGATGCCTGCTTGTCTGTGAGCCCCCGTGCTGTTTGCGACAACTCATGCTATTCTTTTCTCAGCTGTTGCTTAGCAACTGGGTTGCTGTTCTGCTTAGAAGACCTCCTCTTCCATTCCATCTAGCTGTCAGTCATGTAACTGCAATCACCAATCACTGTGAGGGGGCTTGCTCTCAATAGAGCATTCGAATTGGCCACAATAAGATTAAATGGCAGGGGGGGTTCCTGCCAGTTGTAGCTTTCTTGCCCTACATGATTCATGAAGTCTGCTGTGTTACAAAACTTAAGATTCTGATTGACTGCCTATTAAGTGACCCTGCTTGTTCCTGGATTATCCTTGTATGCCACTCATCTTGACTTTTGGCTTTGTTTATTGAACCTCTCTTGCTCATTGCCAGTCCCAACTTTAGCCTGTTTACATTTATCCAGGTACGCTTGTTGCCTCGACCATTTGCATATCCTTTGGTTACCTCTTGTCTATGATCTGGTATCTTCTGAGTCTGTCCACCCTCGTTACCTGGCGTTGCAATAAATTCTTGCTACTTTGAGCTCAAGTGCTGGGGCATCCGAATAGTACCGTATATAAATAAAGGAGAATGTTGGGGAAACACATAATTATATAGAGAAATAGATCTGCAGAAATTGTATAGAGTATAACCTAGTGGCTGTACTGTGTATTTGTCACATCAATTAAAACCTATTTAATTTCAAGAGAACTAATGTAATGATCCATAGTTGCTTTTTAATTGTTTAATACAGAGGGGTCTATTTATGACCCTTCGTTTTTTTCACTTGTTACTTTTCAATCCTTATCTCCTTGATAAGGATTGAAAAGTAACGGCTATGTATTAAAAAAACTTCTCAGGGACAGCAGTGCCGATAACCTGCTGTCCCTGAGAAGTGACTCACCTGATCATCGCAGTCTTTTCTCAAGTTTAAAGGCTGCGGTGATCTTCTCTTTTTTTTTTTTTCCTTTTTTGCTAGTGCGCATGCACCGACTGAAAAGTTGGTGCATGCGCACTAGCATCCTAGACGGCAAACTGTAGGATGAGTGACAGGGAGGGATCACATGATCCCTCCACACATGCGCTGTCCAGCTCTGCTCTTCAGATCAGAGCTGGACAGCGCGAAAGTTTTCAGATATGTTAATGTACGCCAGCTTCAGATGACGTACATTAACATGTAAAAAAAGAGAACATTTTCTCTAGTTAGCCTTTAATACATAGCGGTTCTGAGCACTTCCCATACACTGTTATGGGGAGTGTTCAGAAAACCGATAGGAAATGCAAAGCAGCAGATATCTGAGATATCTGCTGCAATGCTTCAATGATACATAGTAATTTCACGGTAAACACCCGAAAACTGTTGTTTTCGGGTGTTTAACACAGGAAAAATCGTTAATAAATAGACCCCAGAGTGCCTTATACATAGTTGCCAACTGTCTCTAATTTTCACTCATGTTTTTAAAATTTGTAAGAAAGCAGAATTTTTTTGTTTTTCAAAAACTGTACATGACAATTTCTCTGAGTCTGCATATTGGATACAATTCTCTATTACTATTATTGGATGCAATTATCTATTCCTATTATTTGGACTTTATTTACTAATATTTTATTAAAGTGAACTACTTCAAAGGCGACAAAAAATAATTTAACCCAAGTTCTCATGATGTAGTTTATTGCCCATCAAAGTCTACTTAGAAAATAGCGCTCATGACTTGCTTAGGTGCTCCTACCCAGCAGCAAAGTGTCCCTGGAAATTAATTTAAAACTACTCTTGTGCATTATGTAATTATCAGTGTAGCCCCTGTGCCCCTGGGTGTTAAAGACACGTTTCATTTCTTCTCAAACTTGCCTCCAACCCGAGTTTTGTTTTCTCTTTGGGGTTGCAGATCTTGTGAAGGTCAACCAGGGATTGACTCAGGAAACGCATGCCTGACTCTAGTTTAAGTTCCTATCACACCTATTAGTCAGGGAACCAATAGTTCAATGACTACTAGAGTTTCCTACAGTGTAAGAGCTCTGATATTATTTCTTTCTTTTCAGTTCCTTTTACACAACTTGTTCATATCGAGAAAGTTACAAAAAAAAAAACCAACTATATAGCCAGCTCCAAGGATTGAGCTCCCATAACTTTAAAATAAAAAGCTTGGACACCCATGTGTCTTCAAATTTGCTCAGGTCATACTCCCTTTTAGGTCAGAAATAGGTAATACAGTTCTAAGTTGTGTTACAACAGTGGATTTGGGTGCATCACAAATGTGAATTATGGCAAATAAGCATAATGAATTAAAAATTTGGACATGAAAGAGGCAACTGTTCTTGGAATACCAAAACACATGGGAGCCCTACCTGAGCATAGCAATAGCAAATAGATGTACAGTATGGTACAGTGTTATAACTGCATAGTTTTAAGGCTCATAACAAAATGTATATATCTTATTTTTTAAGCAGGTGGCAGTAGCTGGAAGTATGTGGGGGGGGGGGGCAGACATTTGTTTGCTGTAAATGAGGTGAGTTATGTCTATTATAATATGTAGGATAAGATCAGAGAACTTATTAAACATGGAGAGGAGGAAAGAGATAAAGCAAAAGGACAGTTGACAGAATTGTCAAAAGGGGCAGACAGGACACAAGAGGACAGGGAAGACAAGTAAAAGTGGGATGATGAGATATGAAAAGGCAAATAATGCAGACAAAAGGTGTAGAGGGCATACATGAAGCAAGTGGGAGAAGATACAAAGCAGACCAACATCCTGTAAAAGAGTCATTACTTCTGGGGAACCGTAGGGAGGCAGGGGCATGGTCGTTGACTATACTAGTGCATTTAATTCAAACACTGACAGGTTATGCCTTTCTCCACAAGTTATAGGGGCTATAATTTTATGGAGAAAAAAATATTTTAAGCAATACGTTTTAAGAAAAATGTCCTGGTAGCAGCTATTGTTTGTGACTGACTGAAAAATGGTGTTCCTCATTGAATTTCATGTGTCCCTTCTATATAATTTCAGCAGCCCACGTTTTTAGTCTGAAAATAAACATGGTATTTGAAACTTTCCAAGTGACATCAATCTAAGAGTTTTATTTAACATTGATGGACAGTATGCGTCAGTGCTTAAAGACCTGTATCACTGCAATCACCTATAGTCGTACAACTGATCACAGCAATCTCTTGTCATGTGCCACTTTGCATTATCTCTGCCCTCCTCTAATCCATGCTTACCCTCCCCTTGATCGTATCTGCACCCACACATTATAATAGACTCTTTCCTTTGTATTATATTAGCCATATGCCCATTACACATTATTAAAGTCCCCTCATTTACAGCACACCAGTCTGTACCTCTTTCACATTATACTAGCCAAGTGCACTACTGCCAATTAAGAATACTTACCTGCCAGGAATCCTTGGCGAAAATCCTTTTCAAAACTTTCATTTTTGTGCTAGGCTCCAGAGAACTGACAGAGTTGACTTACTATGCATGCCCTGATTTTTCGTCAACCCTGGTTTAAGAAGGGGGTGGGCATACAGCCGGGGAAAAGGATCCTCTCCAGTGGGACTGCCCTCCTTTGGAAAAGGCACGTAACCTCTTAAAATGATGTTAGGTTTTGAGTGATTGGCTTTTTGGCACTTGATGAATAGGTATGAATAGATTCAGTTGGCCATCTCCATAGAGGAGATGGTGCTAAATAGCTGAAGGAAGGTCTTAACCTACCGGAGAAATATTCGATTTCTCTTTCGTTAAGCATTTGATATAAAGGATAAAGATAGGAAATAAGCCTTTATGCTCTTCATATCCCCATTATTAGACCCCTAAGACAGAGTACCTCCAGGAATTGTATCTGTACCATTCTAGATCTGCACTGAAGGGTCTGAATAAATTTCAAGCTTTTTTTATTTATTTATTTTATTTCACAAATTTGGTATAATCAACAATGTTTTAAGGAAGATATATAAGAAGCAGGCGTGTTTATAAGCAATTACACTAAATAATAAAACTTTATTCATTAATCGGGTACAGCAGCATATAACTATATGCATAGAATAACTACATATTTTATACTTGTATCCCCTGAGAAAAGTAAACTACTTGAGAAAATAGTATATTTTATAGTTTAATTCCTTCTATTGCTGAATTTCTTAATAATACTTTCCAAATTGTATTTCTTATACAGCAGAGACTTCATAGTTCTCATAAACTGTGCACTATTGCACTTTGAATCTTACATTTCATTTCTTCAAGGTGCATTTTGCTGTTAAATTCTTTGTACCTCTTGAGATTAAAATAAAGATTATATTTAAAATCCTTATCACGTATGAATGCAGCAGCAGGTTACTGCAGAAGGAAAAAAAATAGTTACATGTGAAAGCAAATGATGATATCCATGAGTCAAGAGAACATATAAACAATGAGCCCCACATTATGACAAACTCTTATTATGTAACGGTAATAAAAATGTCATAAGTCCAGAGGGAGTGAAGTTTCAATTTGGATGCTGTGCTGATTTCTCTTGTGTTCATGGGTTTCGTTTGCATATCAGATTTAGGCTATTTATTAAGATTCCCCCCGATGACTAGATTTTCTATTGTTGCATATCATAATGCTCAGCTAGCTCCCCGGTGATGCTGGCTGGCAGTGGTAAGATGAGTCTTACCACTTGCTAATCCAGGACAATGTCCCCAAGCTTGAGTTGTACATGGGCTTAACGCTGTTGAATCTCCAAAAATAAACAAAAAAATTTTTTTTTTTATAGTTTAAAAACAAAAATCTAAAATTAAAAAAAAAATGTGTGACAAAAGCTTCCGACCACTCCAATCCAGTTTCAACCATCACTCTGTTCAATTCATTCTAGATAGTACCGTTAACTCTATTTTCCTACTGGCTTGTGGCTGATAAAGAGTGTGTAACTTACTATCACTGCCCATATTTTGTACTTATTATCTAAAATAAAAATTATTACCTGTATAATGAATACCCCTATCACTTTCTATAACACTAAGGATACCACATCTACTAGCAAAAAACCTGATTATGTCACAGGAATATTAGAAACATTTGAATGAACCTTTCCTCAGATATAGATTACATCAGTACACCAGTATATACTTGAGAATCCTGCAAGGAGGCAATTGGATGAAATTTATTTGTTTTACCTGGGAAATGTCCATCTGTAGGAGGGGTATGGGATGGCTCTATTGGTATTGTCTTTCTGACGTGGAAATGTCGACTGAACACTTGACCACTTGTCCATCTGTCATGGGGGATTGTTCATCATCTGACATGCTCTGTAACTGAACCAGTTCTGAAAAGAAACCTATATGTAAATGATCGAGGTAAAAGTCAAAAGTTTACACCAGACACAAGATTTTCTACTTACTGTCTGGATCAAAGCGCATCTCATTCAAACTCTTGCCTTTTGAATTTGGCCAGTCTTCCACTCTTGAGAGCAGTTAGCAGTTTGCTGATCTTGGCAAATTGGAGGGAACCTTTTGGGAGGCGGTAATACTGCTGTTGCACCCTGATGTTGTGCCCAAGGAAGTCTTTCAACTGATCCAGTTCTGTGTCATTTAGGTTCAGGATCTTCGAGAGAGTGACAACGTGCTTTCCAAGCTTTGTGGAAGACAGCGTATGGGGCTGTTTGGCCCCACACTCTCGGGTAAACAGTCATATGGAATCGGAGCCTCTGAAGTGTGACAAGGCAGCTGGTCTGGCAAACATGTAGACATTTTGGATATCCACTCCACCTTCTTCACGCTTCTCTGCAAGAAGTTCCATTGCAGCTTGCATGGCTGGTGTCGACTTTTCTCCCTAGTTTTCCTTGGACTTCAATATGAGTGAAGTACTGGCAGAGCTTCCTCTCAACCTCTGAAAGCGCTAGGGCCACATCTTTATGGAGATCCGAAGTATTTCTTGAGGAGAAGGTAGTCAGCAACATTTTGAAAACTTCCCATTCCCTTCTTCGATTGAACATGATCACCTGTGCCAGGGTGACTTTTGCAAGCAGTGCCCAGTGGTTAGCCTTAGGCTCGGTGGATAGACCACTTCGGTTGACTTGTTGCTTCTCATTGAGGTACATGTACATCTTTTTCACATCTTCCATGAAAGGTAAGAGCTGAAGCATGTTCCACTTGAACTGCTAATGAGTTTTCAAGGCAGCCAGTGAGATCAACTTGTTCCATCTCGTCTCGTATATCTTCCTGAAGTTGCATGTGTTTTCAATCACAGCAGTGCAGCCCTCCGTCATGGCTCGGCACTTCACAATGTTCGCTATCTTTTGCAGGCTGTTCCCGACCTTGAGTGCCAGCGAGGGCATCTAAAATGTACCTGTTTCCTTATCATATATGGGCAGCACGGTGGCTCAGTGGTTAGCACTTCTGCCTTACAGCACTGGGGTCATGAGTTCAATTCCTGACTATGGCCTTATCTGTGAGGAGTTTGTATGTTCTCCCAGTGTTTGCGTGGGTTTCCTCCGGATGCTCCGGTTTCCTCCTACACTCCAAATACATTGGCTGCTAACAAAATTGACCCTAGTCTGTGTCTGTCTCTGTCTGTGTGTGTGTGTTAAGGAATTTAGATTGTAAGCCCCAATGGGGTAGGGACTGATGTGAGTGAGTTCTCTGTACAGTGCTGCGGAATTAGTGGCGCTATATAAATAAATGGTGATTATGATGATAATGATCCTAGCCAGCTACCAGCTTCACAGCATCTACTACATGCAAAAAGTTCGATGAGCTGGTAAAGTCTTTCCATCCTCTCCTAGCCTGTAGCAGTAACCTGTCCATTTCTCTAAGCTTCTGATGGATGTACTCGTGCCTTCGAACATTTAAACGGACCCGGTCGAAGAGATGCTGCCCTATCTGCATGAAACATTGGTCATTTTTGAATGCGACTTCATCATGTGTCATGTCGCTCAAGAGCTTCCAAAAGCCACCACTAATGTCAGGTGGATCAGGCAGAGCAAAAGCATACAGTGACCGGACTCTGTTTCTGCCAGGTATTAGCTTGTTAGCTCCTTTGGTTTAGCTTACATCTCTTCATGTGTTGTCACAGGTATTTCCTTGCAAACAAGCCTTGGCAGGCGACACTGTGCATGAAGCCTTCTGCATCCACCTCTTTGTCTGGATGTTTGCACTGGACCAGAATGCCATGGTCTGACTTCATAGCCTCAGCCTCATGTGCAAAGTTGCCGCTATTGTAAAGCTGTGCCAATTGCATGCACCTTTCTTTTGAGTGCGTGGGGAATTTCATGATTTGACTACTTCAGTCTCATTGTGGTGAACATGCTCCATGTGCCGGGCTATTTGAGAGAGGTGTCTCACAGTTCAGGCATTACTGCTTTTTGTTCTACACCCTGGAGCCATCACTGTTTTTGGATAGTGTTTGGACAGACACCGCTTCAACTTCCCAACCCTCTGTGTTTGAAACACAGCTGCCAGATGGTCGAGAATGGTGTCTGAACAGCTCTCCTCCGAGGTGTCAGGGGCATACTCATCTCCACTTCTCTCCGAGCTATAGTCGGAGCCATCGGTGGGCTTTTTCATGCTCCACTGTCCCCACTTTACCTTCAGCAGCAAACGGATGCGACACGTTTGGTGTATAAAATACTGGATACTGCAGTCACTTCCTCTTCCTGCTCCTGCTTGTAGTCCCTCCTCAGGAGAAAATGCAGGATTACTAGAGGGTGGTTTCTATACCACGCAGCCAGAGTAGACATTACTGGCATGCAAGGCGTGTGACTATCATTTTAAATAATAGGCGACTCAACCTCTTCAAATACACAGGCAATGTTCCAAGCACTACTGTTGCAGCTCCCCCTGAAGTGGGACATATCTCCCAACTTTCCCTGCGTGGACATCGACCCAAACTTATGTCTGTCCCACCAGAATCAGGACTGCTCTGCTCTCTCCAATCTGTTTTTGCAGCATTCATTACCTGCTTTTATTGCTTGTGTCTTAAGCTTAGTAGCTGCTTGTCTGGATCCTAGAATGTTGGGGCCCTGCTTGGAAAAAAAAATAGGTACATGAAATATGGAAAGCATAGCAATGAGTAAACGCTTCCCCCTTAACCTATATCCGGCATTAAGTAAAAAATACTCATGTTTAATAATTACACCTCCCTACCTGCAACCAATCCAGGCATTAATAGTATTTGCATTTAATAAATAGATCTATAGCCCACCTACCAGCCTCTACATTAAATTATTTTTACTCACATGTCACACCTGCTCACACAATCTTTCTGTAGTAGTGAGGGGGAGGTGATGAGTGGATGTTCATGTCTTCTCTTTCTCACCTTTGAGCTTCTGATGGTGCTTCCACCTGAATGCTTCTAATGATAGATGGGTTCCAACCATCAGGGATCAATTCAAGAAAATCCCTCTCTGCACCAAACTGACCCTGACACCAACCGAAAGAAGACACAATTGAGTGCTGAAAACAACTGGCACATTTATTAAATGAAAAACTAGATATGGGAATCTGTATCCTTTACTAGAAAAAATAGAAATTCAGTTATATTTTATAACAGCTTAGCAGCCATGGAACAATGTGATGGACACAGGTTTAAATATGGCAACAAGATGTAATAAACACAATGACAACGGAATTAGAATAGCAAGTCTTGAGAACTTCTAAATAGAAATATAATGCAAGAGGGACCTATGGAGCATTCAACGTAAACTGTTCTCTTAAAATATAAACTTTAGAATTAAACTAACAGTAGAGCATTTAACTATTACTTTATTTTTTAATTAGACTCAAACTCAAAGAGCATATAAGAAATAACACTCTTAGAAGTAATTCATATGTTCCTGCAGCCACACACCATGAATGCCATTCACACTCTATAAAACACAATAAGCACATTGGAGTACTCTCAATAACGATATTAGTCCCGGTCAGAGGCTTCAATAACACAGTTCAATGTCTCACTTAAATAACTTGAACATAGCAAAGCAAAATAACCATTAACTTATCTGTGTTCATATGAGTCCTGCTGACATTGCATGGGCAGTGGCAAGCTAGGTCTTTTTCTGTTCTCTAAAGATGTTTCTTCCTGGGCTGACTTTTACGTCTAGAACTTTAGCTGCAAAAATCCCTCAGGACAAAGCATTAGCATTCATTGCACACTTCACAACAAAACATCCATTAGTCTCTAGAAGTCTGTTGCTCCTTCCCTTTTTCTCAAGAATCTCCTGGAACCTTCTAGTTCTTTCATTGCAGTTTGTCCACCCCAAAGTGGCCAACATAATTTGCCTTTAACATACCAGAGGCACTCTGCGGAACTCTAGTTTTCTGAATGAGTTCATGCTGTAATATAACTCATATTTGCCTACTTTGGAGATAACCTGTACGGTAGGGGAGATCTCTGTGCAGCATCCTGGGCGCGAGGCCACACAAATAACATATTTAGGCGCCGCCCTTGTGCTAAATCATGCCAATTTTGCCGAATTACAGCAGGGGATGGGGTCAAGATTATGTGACTAGCCCTGCCCTCACCCACTTCACCAACGAACAGGGCAGAATGCGGGAGGTTTCCCTACTCTCCAGGGTGTCCAGGAGAACTCCCAAAATTTTGGGAGTCTCCCAGACATTCCGAGAGAGTAGGTAGATATACCAAGGTATTACATTTGCCCAGAATTTTGCTTTCTTCAGACATGCTGTTAGCTGGAGAGAGATAGAAGGGCACACACAGTGGTGGAGATAGTGGAGGAAAAGATCTGAACGACCAGTGGTTACCTGTTTTAAGGTGACTGGTCCCAGTAAGAGGGACCAGCCACCAGGATGTATACCGTGCCCCGATCTGGGTCCTCAAGCACCACATTCCCAGACCAGGAGGGGTTTCAGGTCAACTGGAAATTCTAAGTGTGCCTGCCCTTACCTCTAACCTTACAGGCAAAGTGCTTTCACTCTGGCTATTGCCCCTCTTATGTACCATGGTGCCTGTAAGACAGAACAACGGTGTGCAGCCCCTCCCATCTGCATGGGCTCAATCCCTCTCTCTCTCCTCTCCAGCTCATCTACAGGACAGTCCAGCTCTATGGCTCAAAATAAATAGTTGCTAGATCAGCGGCTCAAACAGCCTGTAATGAAGTGACCCCCTGTGCCTCTCCCACATTTAATCCAGAACTGCACTAACCAAAAATATTATTTTGAGCTAGACCACCCTCTGCAAATCACTTACAAATGTTTTAAATCTTTTTCACAAATTTTGCCTTTCATTTTTTATTATTGCAAGCCCAAATGTATTAATAGAGACAGTGACATTCATACTTCAAGAATTTTACAATAAAGAACAATAGTATTAAAGCTAAATTCTTTGGACATGTCAAAGTCATAATTGCACCACTAACTTAGAATCCGGAGATCTGGGTCCCCTTACAAGCCGCTATGATATCCATCCCTGAGCTCTAGTTTAAACACTCTGGGGCTCATGGTATGTTGGACGTATGCCTAATTGCTTAGTGTAAAATATTCAATTTGTTCTGTACATGCTCACAAAAAATGGTGAACACCTACGTCCATATGTAGATCTGACACGCTTTCTTAGCAGATCAGAGAGGAGAAGGGGCATTCTAATGAAGGCCGTTTGTGTAATTGGTAACTGAGCTTCAAGGAGATGCATATGTGTCCATCAGTAGCCGTATCACTTCAGGGTACGTTCTGGGTTTTCTGATTGGATGATTATGGATTCACCTCTCCAGCTGAGAGTGATTCCTTCATTGTTTGTGTCTATATTATAGGATTTACCGGCTGTTTGCTATTTGTGGTCTTAACAAAATGGCACTGTAGTTCTGTAGAGGTATATTATCTTTCTTTTATTACACCAATTAGTGAATGAGTATCACACTATCAAAATGAATGTCAACAAACATTTCTACACACCACTCTGTCTTGAAACTTTTTTAATGTTCCTTTTTTTCTCTCAGATCTTTTGTGGTTTGGAAATCAAATATGCCAGTTATTTTTTTTTTTACAGTTTGTATCTGATTCTAATAGCCATGTGACTCTTATGTAATCTCCTATTACAAATGTATCATATGTGTTTCTTTCTGTCACACATTGAAGTCCAGCAGTTGCTTTTCATACTCGCTGTCCAGCATGCTCACTCTATTCGTCCTTCCGCTCCAGGCGCAGAACCTTTGCACAACTGAAGGCACATGGTCATTTTAAGAGCTCTGATCTGAGGATCATGTGTTCTGTCCTGTGACCCGCCCTGCTCTTCAGCTCAGCTATTTAAACCTGCTCAGCGCACAGGCCTGTGCCAGAGTATTAGGCTGCCAGAGTATAAGGCTCCAAACCTTTACTCCAGCGTTCCTGTGCAACTTGTGGCTGAATCCTGTGTGTCCTGACTAGAGATGATCACTGACCCCCATGTTTTGCTTTTGGATCTGGATTACCTTCGGGTTTTGGTTTTGCCAAAACCGCCCTTGCGTGTTTTGGTTTTGGTTTTGATTTTGTTTAGCTATTTTTTACAAAATTCTATTTTTTGGGCTAAAATCACATAATTTTGGTATTATTTTGTACCTACATTATTGTTAACCTTTCTAACACTAAATTCCAGTGATTTCCATTCAATTTTTACTATCTCACAGGTCACAATATGCTTTTCATACACTTTAAGCCAAATACTGCAGCGATCTGGCTGGATGTAAGCGACAGAGCAACGACACAAACACACTGCAGTTTATATCACATTAGGAGAGGTAACGTACAATTTATCAAGCCAAGCAGTTCATCCACAAGGAGTGCCACATTTGTGGCTGAAGTGCAAGTCCAACATGGTCCTCCCTAAACAATGGGCTTGTTAGAGTAATGGCAGAAACACACATCAGTGCTAGGAAAGATTAATTGTGCAAGATGGAATTGTCCGTGGGCCCTCCCAACCACCCATATGTTGGCTCTTACAAAGGACATGCACACTTTAACAAACCAAGGACTTCAGCGACAAGGGCAGCCACTTTTGTGGCTGAAGTGCTTGGTTTGTTTGGGCCCCCACTAAACCAGCTATCAATGCTCTAAAGGCAGATTAGACCAAAAGTGCTGTCAAATGAATTTTACACTGTCAAGATGTTGTCGTCATCATCTTCAGCATCATCCTCACCCTCACCAGTGTGTACATCAGCATCACAGACTATTAATTAATCTCCGCTGGAAACTGCCATTAAGAAGTGTCAGTACTTGTATTTGCTTGTAAAGGCCTTCCTCGTGGAAGCTGTAGTTCATTTTGATGAACATCATCTTTTCCACATGTCGATCACTGACAAGCTGTGCTGAAAACTCTTTCTGGAGGGTGGGTGTCATGACCTGCATTCTGCAGCTCCTGTCTGCAGGTACTTTGTTGGACCTTTTGTATATATTGTATCCTGCCTGTAGTACCACTGTCCACCAAAGCGGCCACTGTGGTACTTAGACTGCTCTTACCTGCCTTGTTATTGCGGGAAGCTTAAACACCTGCTTCTTGCTTATATATGCCTGCCTGTCCCAAGCAACATTTGCCAGATCATCAGGTCACTCAACCTGATGGGAAGCAATCCTTTGACTCCTGTTCCTGGTTATTCTTACCTATGTACCTGACCTTGTGGTTTTGCTATTCATTCCACTGCTGCAGAAACAGCTCATCATCTATTTGGTTCCTGAAGTATACACCTGTTTGGATCTCTGTGCTTCTCAGTGTAACATGTACAGCTTACTTCCACCGTTACCTGCTGTCTGCTCTCAAGTGTTTCAGCGTTACCTAGCTTCTGAGTCTCACCACCTCTTCCATAGGTATTGAACCATGCAGCCTGCAGGCTACTCATCTCACCACCTTACCAGAGGTATCTAACCCTGCAACCTGCAGACTACTCATCTCACCACCTTTCCAGAGGTATCCAACACAGCAACCCACAGGCTACTCATTTTACCACCTTTCCAGAGGTATCCAACCCTGCAACCCACAGGTTACTCCACTTACCACCTCTCCAGAGGTATCCAATCCTGCAAACCGCAGGCTACTCCACTCACCACCTCTCCAGAGGTATCTACCCTGTAACCCTCTGACTACTGCATCTCTCAATCACATTACAGCATTGCCTATTCCACTGTTAAGAACTGTAATTATATTACTGCCTTACCAGTTTTGCATCTTGAACTGGTATTACCTGTGTTTCTAATAAACCACTTTATTCACTTACCTTCTCTCCGTGGTCTTACCTTGGGAACCCTGAGAGCGGGCAGTTTAGGTATTGCAAAGCAAGTTTGTACATGGGTTTCCAAATTGCTTATTTTTCCTCCTAGTATGGAAAGGGATTGTCTGACATTTTGATTTCAAAGAACTCTTGAAAATAATCCTCCACCATCCTTTGCATGTTAATAGTAGGATCGGACGGAGTTATGGCCGAGGTCACACTTGTTTTGCTAAATTCTTTCAAACCAGACCAGATGTCAAACTGTTGTGGTCTGCCACCTGCGTCATCCCTGCTTCTCTTTGGAAAGTGCAATTTCTTACGAGCAGCAGCTGCCTGAGAAACTGAAGGAGGAGACGTCGTCAAGCCAAGGACCAGTTCAGCGGTCATCTTGCTGACCAGGAGCTCCTTGCATCTCTTCAGATCTCGGTCAGTTGGAAGCAAAGAATCTACGTAGGTCTTGAACCTAGGATAAAGCACAGTCGCCAAAACATAGTGATCCAACTTCAAGATTTTAATAACTCTTAGATCATTGCAAAGGAAATTAAGTACTTGATCTACAATGCCAACATACTTTGCGGAATTGTTTTCTTTCATCTCCTCCTTCAGTTTCTCAAGCTGCTTTTCCAAAAGTCAAATTAAGGGAATGACTTGGCTCAAGCTAGCATAGTCTGAACGCACTTCACACGTCACAACTTCAAATGGTTTCAGCACCTTGCACAACACAGAAAGGATACTCCACTGTGCAATACTGAAATACATTCCCCCTCCTTTCCCAATGTCATGGCTTTGTGCAATACGCTTGTATGGCTTTGCGCTGTTTCTCCATCCTCTGAAGCATGTACAGGGTGGAATTCTACCTTGTTAACACCTCTTGCTTAAGTTGGTGGCAGGGCAAATTAATTTGTTCTTGGAGCTGCTGCAATCTCCTACATGCTGTGGCAGAATGCCGGAAATGTCCCGAAATTTTACGGGCCACCGAAAGCATCTCCTGCGCCTCAGGGTTATTTTTCAAGAAGCTCTGCACCACCAAGTTTATTGTGCGAGCAAAACAGGAAATGTGATGGAATTCAGCCAGCTGTAATGCTCGCACAATATTTTGGTGTTATCAGAAATGACATATCCTGGGGAGAGTTCAAGTGGCATAAGCCATGTATCAATGACATCCTTTGGGTTTCGTTACAAATTATCAGCTGTATGCCTGTTAGTGAAGCCAGTAAAAAGAGTAGCCTGCCTGTGAGAAATGTTACGTAGTGGTGTACATGCTGCTGCTGTTCCTGCTTTTGAAGGCAAATGACCAACCCAGTGGGCTATCACAGTCATATAATCTTTTGTTTGCCCACTTCCACTTGTCCACATATCTGTGGATAAGTGTACAGTGGGTAGAATGGTATTTTTAAGCCCAATTATTACATTATTACAAACGTTCTGGTACAAATAAGGAATAGCTTCTCTTGAAAAATGATGTCGCAATGGAATTTTGTAACGGGGACACAAAACCTCAATTAACTGTGAAAAACCAGCTGCGTTTATAGTGGATATTGGACGCAGATCTAACACTAGCATAGTCGCGATGGCTTAGGTGATCCACTTTGCGACTGGGTGAATTCTGTCATACTTGCTTTCTGTAGCAAAAGATTGTTCACAGTTAATTGTTGTAAAGTACTAGTGATCTTCTTCTTGGGCTGCTTATAGGAGGAAGATTCACCCCCAGCAACAGCAACAGCAGTGGGACTAACGTTCAAGAATTCTTCAGAGTAATCAAGGATAGTGCAGGAGTCATCTAGCCTTAGCAACTTGGATGCAGGACTAACTCCGATCGCTACTGATGATATTGATGAGGACGGTGTTGTGGGTGTAGATTGCAGGCGTTGGGATGTAGGTGAGAGAAGGGTCCTAGCTGATGATGGAAGGCTTATTGTTATTTTTTTACCATAACTTTCTGATTTTCACAAAACCTTGCCATGAACTCGCGTCAAATGGCGTAACATGGATGAGGTTCCTAGATGGTTAAGGTCCCTCCCTCGACTCACTGTGGCTTTACATACACTACAAATGGCTAGACAACTGTTGTCAGGATTTGGGTAGAAATAAATCCACACATAAGAAGTGGCTTTTTTGGTCTTATGTCCAGACATGACAATGCTCTTCTTCTTATCCTATACTAGAACTGCTTCCACTGGTACAGGACTTACACAAACAACATCATCCTCATCAACATCCTCATTAACCCCCTCGTCAACTACACAAATATCCCACTCATCCTCTTCCAATTCCAAACTGGCATCCTCAATTGGTGTATCACCGCCTACACTCGGGCTGTTCAGGCACACATCAGCAGAAATGCTGAAAGGGGCCTTCTTTATGGGTACACTATGACAATGGTCACGATTACACATACCACTCGTGGATGGACTCTCCTCAGGGATTGGTGTCATTTCTGAATCTGAGCATTCATTTTCCTCTACTGCCTTACTGGTTTTTTTTGAGCTCGGCTTTTATACGTAATAGTATTTGTGCACCACTTTTGGACTCCGAATTACTTGGTCTTGCTTGGTCACGAGTAACCTTACAAGAAGAAGCCTCAGTAACAATTTTAGATCTTGCACTCATAGAGAAAGGCGAAGGCTTCATTCTTTCTTTGCCACTGCATGTGTAGAATGGCATGTTGGCAAAAATTTTTTATTGACAAAACAAAATGTGGTACATACATGAGGCGCTGCCTTAGCACAAATTCTCCTAAGTTCCGCCTTAGAAGTTTTTAACTTTGTTCTTGTTGATGTATGTATTCATACCTTTAAATATACAAAACACAAACCTAACATAGTATAATACTGTATGAATATGGGTGAGTGGGGATAAAATCCTTTATATTCCCGTGCAGTTTCAGAGATATTTATCACCAAAGCACGCGTGTATCCACTCCCATTCCACACCCCTCAGGATGTATGCTTACAAGATCACTGGATTTCAACACGCCACAAACAGTATGATGACATCTGGAGTATTTCCACTTGCATTCAATCACTCCATATGCTGTTTCTCAAAAACGTTCAGATTATACACGCCCCAAGTGATAGGATGACATCGGAAATAACTTCATATTTACATATCCATGTATATAGTCCAAATTGAAAAAATGGAGAAAAAAAGAGATCAAGGGGCACATTTATCATTATTCACATAAAGTGAAAAGTAGTTTTCAATCCTTATCGCAATGATAAGGATTGAACTACTTCTCACATTTATGTACAGCCGTGCAGAGAAACAGCAGTTCCGAAAAACTGCTGTTTCAGTGATAAAAAAAAACATACTTACCCCCCCTCTTCGGAAGCGCTGTCTTCAGGTCTTCTCCTCACTCTTCAAGTGCGCATATCCAGTTCCAAGAAATGGACATGCGCACACAGATCCCCTCTCTGTCTCTGCAACTATCGTTGCAGAGAGAGCTGTGAGTGACAGGGAGGGATCATGTGATCCCTCCACACATGCGCTGTCCAGCTCTGCTCTCCGGAGCAGAGCTGACAGCATTCGATTTCCTCATGTATGCCAGCTTCAGCTGGCGTACATTAACATGACAAGCTCCCGAAAAAAATGTTTTTTCGGGACTTGTTAGATTGCGGCCAGGAGCAGTCACCATTCTGTTGAATGGTGACTGTTAGAAAAAACGAACTGCAGCGAAAATTAGTGGTTTTGAAGATTGAACAGTCGAACGGAGCTGTCATAAATATCAATTGCAGACTTCCTTCACCTATTTTCACGGTAAGTGCACGATAGTGCAATACCGTCATTTGTTAAATGTGCCCCCTAGTGCATTATCATTTAATGACATATAGAACAAATTAAAAACATGGGACCCGTACCTGGAGAAAGATTTTTAAAGCCTTTTGATTTAAAGGGTAATACAGTGACAGATCGCGCATCGCTACTCTGTCAGGCTCCCTCCCTTGTAGTTCCACCAGGCTCAGTCCTCGGTCCGTTCCTCAGAAGTAGAACAAGTTCAAATCAACGCGTTTCAATTCAGTGAGAGTCTTTATCAAGATGTTAACCTGTTGCTTTCAGATCGCTCTTTATAGCCGTATCTCACAGCGGGATCCTCCACTTTCAATTAGTCTCAAAGCGAGGCTTGGTTGTTATGCCCTGCCGGAAGTGTCATTCTCTCATACCAAGGCTTGGATTGACGGCTGTGCTTATCGAAGTCTTTAGCATATAAAAGTCCTTAACATATCAAGGTTTGAAACATATGTTTTGTACAATGATCGTGACCTTTCTAATTCATGAATAAAACCTTAATATCTGTGTCCATTTTTCCTCATGCATATCGATGTTCATCCAATGTAAAAAAAGAGAGGTACAGAGAAAAAACAATTGCATTCAAAACTGAGCAATAATTGTAGTAATATTAATCCTTAACAACTTAGTCATAAATAAGAAATCTAAAATATCAATATATTGAATATAATATTAAGACACCCATTGACATACTCTCTTCTGCTTATTCAGACCATCTATACCCAAATTTTCACAGGTGAATGATAGACTAATATAGCAGTTTTGAATGTAATTGTCACGATCATTGTTCCCAATATGTTTGCTTAACAAATTGTTCTCAGCACAGAGGGTGGAAGAATGATAAAAAGTTACTCAGATGCTATTCAAAAAGATCTTAAAAATTAACATAGTGCCAACTCTGCGAGGCACCCTGGAAGGACCTATAGCTGAATAAGAGAGTTTCATTTTCAACGCACATTAGCTTTTTGTAGAGTGCTGCAGAGTACATTAGTGCTTTATACATAAAGGATAATATCAACTGTATTGACTATAACAAGTCTTCAGGAGCAAAGGACATTTCTTCATAAGGTCTTTTATATATTCATGGTTTGCTGCATAAAAGCTAGACATTATTAGTAAAATTATATTCTTTAGTACAGTACATTTTCTTTTATATTTCATATTGTAACATAAAACAACTTATGAATTCAAATTCTATTCACTCCTTAAATTGGAAACATTAGAACAATTTTAGAGATACTCAGATGTTTTATTCAAATGTAATCTTTATTCTATCCCATCATAAGCTGCACAGTTATCAAAACTTGAGGTATATTTTTAATTATTTAAAAATATACAACACACAGAATCAACAGTACATCTCTCTTTCCTGAAAGACTGTAATTCCAGAATGTACAATACTTTTGCAACAGAAAAAGTGAAAAATTTGGCTTCAACATTTATGAGAACTTGTTGACACAACTGCAGATAATTTACACTTCAGGGGAATGCATTCAGTTATATAAAACCATACTTAAAATTTGTGAGAATCTGTAGTTTTACAATCATTTTCTAATATACTGCTTGGTCTAGTGTAATTTATGGTGCAAATAAATTGTGAGAGTTAGAAAGTGCAAGCTTGCAAGCAGTGGCGAATCCAGGGGGGGGGGGGGGGGGCGATAGGGGCGGTCGCCCCCCCCTAGCAGACACTTGCTGCCGACGGCTGCACACTATGTGCAGGTCCGTCCAGCCGTGACAGGCAGGTTTAAAACACAATCAGAGCAGCCGGGCAGCACACTGTCCCTGCCTGTCACGGCTGGACGAACCTGCACATAGTGTGCAGCCATCGGCAGCCTACGATTTTAGAAAGAGGCGGGGCCTAAATCGCCCCCCCCCTAAATCGCCCCAGGTAGAGTACTTTTCTAGATCTGCCCCTGCTTGCAAGTAAGGCCTAGTGGTGGGTGACATATGCTACATGGAACGTTCCCTTTCCTTTACTAAAAGGGCAATTGAACTCTGATGAGCTTGCCTCAGAAAATGTATTGGTGATGCAAACGTTAATCACAAAGGAAATTTATAAAATTGTTTGGTTGCAAGCGTGATTTACAAGTGAGGGAAACCTTTATCACAATTAAAACTGTTAATTTATGCTTAGGGAAGCAAAATTCTGCTTTCCTACATGCCAATATACTGTTATGGAAGATGATTTGGGGGCTTGGCTAATGTAGCCACTATGCAGCAGGAACAAAAGCTGTGGGTTGAGATGGCCCAGGTAGAAAATAGTAAGTTCTTTCATGAAGAGCTGGTTCAAGCAACTCAGGTTTGAGGTATGTCTGGGGTACCTCTTAGCCTTTGAGAGGACCACCAGAAGGCTTGACTGGCTGGCAACAGTCTGGGCAGAAAGGCTGGTGCTGCATTTGAGTGATGAACAAGCTTCCAATTATCAGAAAGTAAAGGCTGAAATTATGGTCGGGATAGGAGTGAATAGAACGGGTAGGAAAAGTCTCTCCACCTAAATGCTTTGAATGTGGCGAACCTGGTCATTTCCATGCTGAATGTCCAAGTCGTCAGGAGCCAATGGATTTATGGGAATGGATAAAGGTGGTGCTCTCTACTGTATGCTGCCTGTGGTATATATAGGAATACCACAATATCCCTGCATAATACACATGAAAAACAAAACACACGTTACAAAACTTCACATGAGTCCATTTGAGTGACTTGGTAGTTCTTGAAAGAAGATATATGGATCATCAAATGAACAATCTAAGCAAACTCAAAAAACACAAAACATAGTGTAGTCCCTACAACAAAAGGTGAACATAGAGTGATAATCAACCAATAAGGAAGGCAGAAAGGTCAATCCGTATCCATCACCCGTGTATGGAAACAGCATGTAGTGATATAGAGACTTAGTCCCCTAATGGATGTATACTTACAAGAATAATGCTTGTAATAGGCGCATTAAAAGATCGTCTAATGGCAAGAGTTACTTCCTCTCTAGTAAACAGCTCTCACAGAACATAAAAAAAGGCAAAAATATATCTCAGTTGCACTACCTTTTAATAAAACCAATATAAATTAAAACACATGCACTTCTAACACAAGTCAAGTGCAATCCTTAAAAGATAAGGATAAAATACCCGTACCAGAAAATCCGCAGACATAGGCAATAATGAAGGGAAGTGGTACACCTGGAATGATCACTTCTTCCAATACGTCATATGCAGTGGAAAGGTCACAGGTAGTGAGTAGGACAATCTGCTGACGCGTTGCTTTCCACTTACTCTAAAAGGGCAAACGGCAAAGTAATGGCTGCCATAACCCCAAAATTACAGTACCCCATCATCCTAGGGAGAGACTTTCCTCTATTCCAGGAAGTTTTTGCTGGTCATGTCAGCAACTGATATACTGGTCGAAAGTCCAAACTTAAAGGAACCTGCCCAACTCTAATTGGTCTCGGGAAAAGAGATAACTGTACTGTCATTTATGGAATCTGAATACAAGTCCACGACTACTACTTGTCCAAAGTCTAGCTCAAGGAGGTGAAAGCAAACTGGCTGGTGATACTGTCATGAAAAATTTGGTGCCACATGATGAAGCTGAGGACTGGTACCCAATTCCAAGGCTCATTTCATTTACAAAAAAAATTCTAGGAATCAGTTTAATGATGCTACCCTGCAAATGCATTCAAATAAATTAATGGTGTAATGCAAAATGCAATGTAAGCAGGAGTAACTTATTTTTTTGCTAAGGGGGATATATTGTATAGAGCGAGGGTGGTTTCAAGAGAAAAACGTTGATCAACTGTTGATACTGGGCAGCACAGTGGCCTAGTGGTTAGCACATCTGCCTCACAGCGCTGGGGTCATGATTTCAATTCCCGACCATGGCCTTATCTTACTGGGTCCCCTTGATTCCTATACTGATGGCTCAATTCCCCTTTGAACAAATATGTATGGACCTGGTGGGTCCACTGAAAAAATCAGCGATGAAATCCTAAATGACCAGGGCACTCCTTTCAAAGTTTATGGAAAAATGAAGGCATTTACATGGCATAAAAGCCCTCCGCACATCGGTCTATCACCCTCACACCGATGGGCTGATAGAGCGCTTTAACTGTACTTTGAAACAGATGATTAAAAGGGCGGTGGAACAAAAAAAGAAAAGGCTGGGATACTCTCCTCCCATTTCTAATGTTCCCAGAACGGGAAGTACCACAAGCCTCAACTGGATTTAGTCCATTTGAGCTGTTGTATTGAAGACATCCTAAAGAGGGATTGGGAACAACAAAAACCCATGGAGCTGAATGTAGTTTAATTAGTTGCATAGTTATATAGGAGGATGAGATAAACAGATATTCTGGTGAAACAATAATTAGAGGATGCCTTGGACCATCAGAAAAGGAATTATGACACTTGGTAGTAGTCTGTTCTTTTAAAACAGCAACAATGTATTAGCTCTTGTCTGGCAGGGTTATCCTTATGAGGTCATAGAAACGTCTAGGCCGGTGAACTATAGAGTCTGTCAGTTGGGTAGAAGGCAGGAAGAGCAAATTTATCATGTCAATTTAGTATAACTTCAGCACATAGAAAATCCTGTGTCTTCGATACTAGTTGTTAAAACAGAGAATTGTGAGGTGCCTATTGAGTCCTCCTTGACACCGCCTCTAAGGTAGCAGGTGGTAGAAATGGTGGCTCGAAACAGGGGCGTCTTTTCACCTATTCCTTGGAGGATCACTCTAATAGAACCATGACTTAATCACCCCTCTGGGGTAGTAGTTAAACAATGACCATATATACCAAGGCTAGATGGGCTGCGGTGAAGCGAGAAGTTGAAATATGATTCAATTAGACATTATGGAGGAATCCACCAGCGGGTGGAATAGTCCTTTTGTACTAGTCCCTAAACCCAATGGGACAATAAGCTTTTGCAATGATTTTAGATATTTAAATACGGTCTCCTAGTTTGACACTTATTCTATGCCACGAATGGACAAACTCTTGAAGAGAACTTAGCTGTAAGTAAATATCTATCCACTTTAGACCTCACAAAGGGGTGTTGGCAGTTACCCTGACAGCTTTTTCCAAGCCCAAAACTGCATTTTCTACGCATAATATAAGATGTTGCATTTTTCATTATATAGAACACCTGCCATGTTCCAGAGGGCTATGAATAAGCTCAGTCAGATAAGGCATATGCTACTGCACATTTGAATGGCATAGTCATCTACTCTACGGGATTGGGAATCGCATCTTCCCAAAGTAGAGGCAGTGTTAGAGTCTTTGAGCACACATGGCCTTACTGCCAAACCTGTGAAATGTGCATTGGCAATGCCAGAGGCAAAATACCTGGGATATGTATGTAATGCTCCAGTCCCACAAATACCCACAAATAGTACCTGTTTCATTACCAACATTCCATTCATCTGGAAACTGCCATGTCCCAGCGTCAGACACTCTTCATTTCATTCATTCAGCTATTCAGATCTGCGCAGGTGCAAGTCTATTGCACTGCAGGACCTCCTCCCTCTTTTCATTGGCTGAGCATTTCTGGAGCACTATTTAAACCTCCTGGATTCACCTGTCTGATGCCTGTTCTTCAAGCTCACTTCCTGCAGCCTGTGGTTCTGGTTCCTGTTCTCCTTGTGGTTTGCCTGTGTTCCAGCCTGCTCTCAGTTCATGGTCTGTGCTAAACAATCGCTGTTCCAGTACCTCTCTTACCATCTCCAGTGTACTTCATCGTGACAGCTTCAGTTCTCTCATCACTACCACTCAGAGCCGCTACTACATCTGTGACTCATCCCCTGCTATTCCGAGTTGCCTCCGCTATTCCAGCCTGCTCTCAGTTCGTGGCCTGTGCTGAACCATCGCTGCTCCAGTACCTCTATTACCATCTCCAGTGTACTTCATCGTGACAGCTTCAGTTCTCTCATCGCTATCACTCAGAGCCGCTACTCCCTCTGTGACTCATCAGCTGTTCCTACGAGTTACCTCCGCTACTCCAGTTTGCTCTCAGCCTGTGGCCGTGTTGAACTATCGCTGTTCCAGTACCTCTATTACCATCTCCAGCATACTTTATTGTAACAGCTCCAGTTCTCTCATCACTTCTATTCAGAGCCACTATTACATTTTACTCATCAGCTGTTACTACAAGTTACCTCTACCACTTCAGTCTACCTTCAGCCTCTGGCCATGTTGAACTATTGCTGCTCCAGTACTTCCATTACCATCTCCAGAGTACTTCATTGTGACAGCCTCTGTTCTCTTGCTGCTGCCTCCCAGAGCCTCATCTACATCTATGATTCATCAGCTGTTGTCCTGAGTTACCTCCGGTACTTCAGTGTGCTCAGCCTATGTCTAGTGTTGAACTTCCGCTGTTCCAGTATCTCTACTACCTGCTCCTGAGTACACCATTGTGACAGCTCCTGTTCTCTCGTTGTCATATCGCAGAGCACCGATTCTCCTAGTGACTCATTGGCTGCTGGTACATTGTGTACCATCCTGACATATATATTATAAATTGTGTAAAAATATATACAGGGAGGGCCACCAGGCATTGCGCAGGTCTAATTTGTGATGTATATCAGCCTTTATATATTGGCAAATTATTTGGTAAATAGACCAAAAATGCTATTCAGAAAATAAGATTTGTTGCTTTGTCGCATTGTCTATATGTCATGTTGTCACGAGATTTCCTTCCAGCAGTCAAACAGTTGTTTGCAACCAAAGAATTATGTTCTCACTATTTGTCGCTCTGGCGCTTTGTGGTCCAATAGCTTACTTTTTGATACCTAAATAACTATGTAAGATTTGGCAGCTCTATGTTGAGAGCTGTGGAAGATATTTGCCAACAAACAAATAAAAAAACAAAAATATATATCTCTATCTATCTATATTATATATATGGTACAAGTGAAGAAGAGACAGAGAAAAAGGTAGGCAATGGCAACATGGGTTAGTCATGTGTAAGTAATGAAGCAAGGTGGGTCAGTATTACCTCTGTTCCACCAGAGGTTCTGCTGTTTTGGATTTTGTGTACTTTACCTGTGAAGGGTGATATCTCCTCCTCTCTCTACCTGATTACCTTCAACTGCTTGCCTGGTTTTGTATTCCTGCCATTTACACTGGTCATTGCTGGTCATTGTTTGGCTCTGTGTACAGACTGCTGCTCTGAACTCCAGCCTTTCCTTATCATCATAATTTTATTTTATTTATACAGCGCCACACAATCAACAAAAAAAATAAGCAGAACAAACTACAGATAAGTAAGGGTCTTGAGAAACAGATAGAATCAGGAAAAGTAAATACAACAGACAATAGAGAAAGCAACTAAATAAGAATACACAACTAGAACAAAGGAAACATTACAAAGAGGATGAGGATATATGAGGATATATGAGGTTAAATGGACCAAGCTTGTTACGTAATATTCAATAGACGATAGGTGTGGAGGGAAGTGAAAGTAAGGGCAGTATGATTAGGGAATTGCTTACAATGGGACAGAGAAGGCAATTTTGAAAAGTTTTGAGGGAGCTTTTGAAAGATTTGAGTTTGGAGGCAACTCTGATTGAACGGAGCAGGGTGTTCCAAATGTGGAGACAAAGTCCTGAAGGCAGGAGTGTGTGGTGGTGACAAGTGATGAGGAGAGGTGAAGGTCATTGGAAAGGTAGGGGAAAGGCGTTAAAGAGGACTTTATAAGTGGGGGAAAGCAGCTTGATTTGTACTCTGGAAGGAATGAGGAGCCAATGGAGGGCATTGTAGAGAGGCACATTGGAAGAGGAACGTTGGGAGATAAAAATTTGTTGCAAAGCCACATTCAGCACAGATTTCAGGGGGCAGATGTTTGTCAGCTAAATGCTTTTCAAGCTTTTGTTCTGGTGTCTTACTAGTTAGCATTCTGGTATCTTGCGTCCCTTCACCTTCCTGTCCTGGTTGATTCCTGTTTGATTTCATCTTTGTTTGGTGTCTGTAATTTCTCAGGGTTGTTATATCATAGCACCTTACAGCTTTTCATCTATGCAGTACTCAAGACTTAGACTATTTAATCTTCATGCAAGCCTGTCGAGTTGTTATTGTGCAAGTCTGTGTACCTTATATTATTACTTCAAGTTTTGAATTTACCTGCACTTCTGTGACTTTGGCACCTGAATTATTGTGGCTCTGTTATAATTTACTATTGCTTGCTGTTTTTTACTCTCCAGCCTTTAAGAGCTCTGCTGACCTGCCATCACTGCTGTTGAACACAGTGGTAGTCATTCAAACGAATACGTAAATTCCGGCAGGAGTTACAACGATATGTTAGTCATGACTGAGGTAATTTCTGGCTTTCAGAAAATTAGGCGTCTTAAAATACTGACATAGAAGAATTCCGAGAATCACACATACCGACAGTGAGGTTTATGTCACATGTAAGGGCGACAGTTCCATTCATGCTATTAAGGGGGCAATGTGAGGACCCACTGGCTGTATAATGTGCAAGCCTTCCTAAAAAACATTATATAGCCGGCGAGTCCTCACATTGCTCCCTTAATTTTCTCAAAGTCAGAAATTACATGAGTTGCAATTAAGATATCGCTCTAACTCCTGTTGGAAGTTACGTCTTCGCTATCATGCACCCCACCCGTTGAACATATTATTTATTTCACCTACTTTAATTTTGCCTACTTTTGACTCCTCTTCCAGTTTTTTAATTAAATACACAGTGATTTATAACAACTCTACTATATACTATAGCATTGACTGTGGGCATGTTGCACTGTATAGAGTGTGCATGGAAGCTGAAATTTATACTGAGTGTGTGATAGTTGTACTGTATATTGAGGGCTCCTGGAGTTGTACTGTATACCTGAAACATGTACACTACACATGTCACTGTACACTAAGGGTATAAAAGCTCTACAATATACAGTGGCTTATGATGGAGTTGTACTATATAATGGGGGTATGGGAGCTCTACTATATACTGAGGCCATGGGAGCAGCACTGTACACTGTGGATATAATTGCTGTGCCATATACTGAGGGCATGCAAGCTGTATACATACTGAGGTTTTTTGAGCCATACTGTATACTGTAAGCATGGTATATTTAGAAGCGTAGTGTAAAATAGTATAACACTGGATGCAAATGCATCTGCATTTTGTAATTTTGTGAGTCATGTAAAATTTGTTGCACTGTGCATGAGCACGGCTTGCGATAGTATTTTAAGATGCACGTTTCTAACTAGAGATGCTCAGGCTCGGTTCGCGGAAATCGAACACACCCAAACTTCAAAAGGAGGCAAAACGTCATTGTGACGTCCTCGGATCTTGGATCTTGCAAGTTTTGGAATCTATAAATACCGCACTCCATGGCGATCTAGTGCCATTTGAGAGAGGTACACAGAAGGGGTGTCACTCACCGGACTGTGAGTGCTACTTCTAAAGTAGCTAGGAACCGTGTCTGTCCATTATTATGAGGTACTGCGCATGTGCAGTCCCTTTTAACCTTCAGTTCTGTTCCTTTAACTTAATTGGCTGATCAGGCAACACTCCCTATATTAAGCACCTGTGGTCAATACCACGTTGCCTGATCTTGGAGTCTCATGGAGTCTCATTCCTCATGAGTCTCTGAAGGTGTTCTAGTGCCTCCTCGTGTGTTCAGCTAATGCTGATTCCTGTTTGCCGTTTGTGGTTTCCAGACCACTTCTATTCCTCGTGTTCCTAGTGACTTCAACAGCTGATTCCTATCCGCTGCCTCCGTGTATCTACAGCTACAGATTACTGCAAACTCTCCTGTGTTTCTTCGTGACTTCAGCAGCTGATTCCTATCCGCTGCCTCCGTGTATCTACAGCTACAGATTACTGCAAACTCTCCTGTGTTTCTTCGTGACTCCAGCAGCTGATTCCTATCCGCTGCCTCCGTGTATCTACAGCTACAGATTACTGCAAACTCTCCTGAGTTACATCGCTACTGTTCCCGCTGATTCCTGTTCGCTACTTCAGCGTGTCTACAGAGTCTGCTCGTCTCAGCGCTCCAGTCTGCATTCTACCTGCCGTCAGCTGCCCCGCTGCCTACTGCTTCTACAGTGTGTCTATTTGTGTCAACTCGCCTGTTGCTTCGAGTCTACGCTCCTCGGCTTCCAGCTTTACTACATCGCTTCAACTCTCCCGTGGTCTCCTGCTGTTCTATTCAACATACTACTGCTTCCTGAGTATTTGTCATCTTTGCTGTCCTACCTACAGTGCGCTACACCTACCTGCCGCTTCCATTCTGCAAGGACTTCGCATCTCGTCTGTTCCCGGCCGCTCAGGTATCCCTGCAGCTATCCCTAACAGCCTGCTCATCTGAACCACGGTATGCATACTTCTCATTGACTGTGCTGGTGTATTGCATATCCATCTGGACTGAGTTGTTCTCCTCCGGAGTTTCCATCCTCTGAGACTATTGCTATTATTGACTGTGTTTCCTTTTGCTGGACTATTTGAGTGACTTTGTTTATCTGTGCAGTGCTGTTCATTCATTATTATCATTGTGTGCAGTTCAACGTGGGATCAAGTTCAGTGTACCCGTGTAGACTCTGCATAGCATTTATCTCCTCGTGTCCTTCCTCACATATATATTCAGTGGTACCACTTGCTAGAGGCAGACCACTGATTCCTGTTTCCCTGTGTCACCAGTTGCATATATCCTCTCACATAAGCAGTGGTACAACTTGCTACTCGCAGACCACTGACTTCCCCGTGACCTTCACCTGGATTCCTTTCCTTCACTACAGACAGCGGTACAACTTGCTATACGCAGACCGCTGACTTCCACCTCCTTATTACTCCTGGACATTCTTCTCACTATAGCAGTGGTACAACTTGCCGTGCGCAGACCACTGACTACCCTCACGTGCCTTGTCCATCCAGATCCTCGTGTTCAGTTACCCATTGTTTACCAGTGCTGCTAGTCATAGACTTTCTGAGCATTCTCTAACCATCTGCTGTTTCCAGTTCCATTATCACCCTGCCATCAGAGTATCATATACCAACTCTACTGCTCTGATAAGACCATCAGCGGGTGATACTGGGTAAAGCCTCCTAGTGCCCGTGACAAGGGGTAGCATAGAGTGTAGAGCAGTTGAGCAGGCAAAGTTAGAGAATTGAAAGAGGAGGGTGGTAGCAGTGTTAAAGAAAGTAATTAGTGACATTCAGGAGAGCTCCATGGCTCCTGTCAGGGTTGGTGTAATTCTGCAGTCCAATTATACTGTGTTATATAGGTAACACACAGATAAGAGAGCTCCTGTGTTAAATCTCATTGCAGAAAAATTCAAATAATAGTGCTTACAGGGTTGATGTAGTTCTGCAGTCCAATTCTACTGTGTAACATAGGTAACACATAAAAAGGAGAGCTGCGTTGGTAATTCTCATTGCATAAAAATAAAAAAAACGAGTGCTATCAGGGTTGGTGTAATTCTGCAGTAAAATTCTACTGTGTTATATAGGTAACACAAAAAGGAGAGCTGCGTTGCTAATTGTCATTGCTGAAATACAGATACTAGTCCTTGCAGGCTTTTCTTCTGAATTTGCACCAAAAAGTGAAGGGTGCTCTATACACCCAAAGACAAGAGCTCCATTGCTCTATTGCTAATTGTCATTGCTGAAGTACAAATACTAGTCCTTGCAAGCTTTTCTTCTGAATTTGCACCAAAAAGTGTAGGGTGTTATATACACCCAAACACAAGAGCTTGATTGCTCGATTGCTAATTGTCTTTGCTGAAATACAAATACTAGTCCTTTCAGGCTTTTCTTCTGAATTTGCACCAAAAAGTGTAGGGTGTTATATACACCCAAAGACAAGAGCTCCATTGCTAATTGTCATTGCTGAAATACAAATACTAGTGCTTGCTTGTTTTTTTTCTGAATTTGCACCAAAAAGTGAAGGATGTTATCCAAATGGATTCACAGCAGTACACAGAAGAACAGGAGCAGCAAGCAGCTGCTGCCAATAGTCCTGGTGATAGTAATTCCTGTACGTCATCTGGTAAAGCCTATGTAAAAGTACATAGTCTTTTTAAGTCAGGGAAAAAAACATAAAAAAACACCTTTTACCATGGTGAAGAAAAAAAAAAGCTGTAATCCAGGAAAAGTTATCTGCCGAAAAAAATAAATTGCCAACATTGCATTCTACACACGCAGTGGCAAAGAAAAAATGAGGCCTTCGCCTTTCTCTATGAGTGCGAGATCTAAAATTATTACTGAGGCATCTTCTTATAAGGTCACTCGTGACCAAGCAAGACCAAGTAATTCGGACTCCAAAAGTGTTGCACAAATACTGTTACATGTAAAAGCCGAGCTGGAAGAAAACAGTAAGGCATTAGACGAAAATGTATGCTCAGGTTCCATCCACGAGTGCTATGTGTAATCATGACCATTCTGATAGTGTACCCATAAAGAAGGCCCCTTTCAGCATTTCTGCTGATGTGTGCCTGAACAGCCTGAATGTAGCCGGTGATTCACCCATTGAGGATGCCACTTTGGAATTGGAACAGGATGAGGGGGATATTTGTGTAGCTGATGAGGGCACTAATGACGATGTTGATGAGGATGATGTTGTTTGTGTAAGTATTGCACCAGTGGAAGCAGTTCTGGCACGTGATTAGAAGAAGGCCATTGTCATGCCTGGACATAAGACCAAAAAAGCCACTTCTTATTTGTGGAATTATTTCTACCCAAATCCTGCCCACAGTTGTCTAGCCATTTGAGTGTATGTAAGCCACAGTGAGTCGAGGGAGGTACCTTAACCATCTAGGAACCTCATCCATGTTAAGCTATTTGACGCAAGTCAATGGCAAGGTGTTGGGAAAATCAGATAGTTATGGTAAAAAAATAACAACAAGCAGTCGATCATCAGCTAGGACCCTTCTCTCACATACATCCCGAAGGCTGCAATCTACACCCACAACACCATCCTCATCAATATCCTCAGTAGCGATCGGAGTTAGTCCTGCATCCAAGTTGCTATGGCTAGACAAACAAAAATAATTTTCAATACTTTACTCCTACCATCCAAAATCCAATATATAAAAGCTAATGTAAACCCCTTACTTCACAAAGTAGAGAAGCTTATAGTTAAATTAGCATTGCTGTATCAAACAATAAAACACATGTTTTTTAGCTCATAAAACATACTTTGATTTGTGAAAGGCATTGCTCCAAATACCTCTAAACAGCATTTTTTCGTCTGTCTTATACTCCCAACCAAGCATAAGTGCAGCAAACGGTATTCCTAAAGGAGAATTACTCAGAATGAAGCGTAACTGCTCGAATGAACAAACATATACCAAGAAGACAGATGAGCTTAAAACAAGGTTGAAGTGCAGAGGGTACAGTAAACAAATTATTTGTAAGGCTGAGTTAACAGTGAACAAGAGGAGTAGAGAAAGCCTCATTTACCCATCTCCCAAGACTAAGGATACTGGCCCGAAGGTTTGTATCAATGGCAAGTGTTGCTCTGAATGGCAACAGATTAATAATTTCAAAAACACTGGGACGTGCTCAGATCTGATGATGACCTTGGTAAGATATTGGGGGATAGGGTTTCTATAATGTGGCGTTGATCCAAAAATCTCAGGGATTGCATTGTGCACAGTACTTTACCCTCATTAACCAGAAATGTTAATAGGCCTTCTGGTTTTTATAAATGCGGCACTTGCCGTGCCTGTCAATACATGGTTCAAACCAAGGAGTATAAGGACCATTATTTAAAGATATGGAAGATAAAAGGTTTCTTAAACTGAAATTCAGCTAATTAATCTATTGCCTGACCTGCCCATGCAACCTACGTTAAGTCGGTATTACTAGCAGACCTCTTAAAAAGAGAATTTTGGAGAATGTGGGCAATATTAAATGGGCAGAGAGAGATATGAATAATTTCAAATAGGTAACGATGGTAGCAAGACAGCAAGACATTTTAAGAGATGCCATGATGCAAACCCCCAAGGACTCCGGGCGTTTGCTATGGAGCAGATTAAAATGAGTCTGAGAGGAGGTGATCTTAACTTGGAACACTTGAGAAGAGAAGCAAAGAGGATATTTCTTATGGACATTTTGACCCCAAGGGGTCTCAGTGACCACAATAATTTCATGGCATTTCTATAATTCATGCTTATCCTCAGGACACATTATCATTTTGGCCAGTAGGACCAAATAATTAGAGTAGGTGTTGATCAATACTTACCTCTTATAACTCTTCTGTACTATATTCACATAGGCATATAGGATAATAGACATGTCACTTTAAATTATTTCAATTATTTATAGTTTTTTCACAAATTACATGAGGCATTTGCCTCATTCTATGACACTGAGAATCCCATTCAGGCTTAGCAACACTGTGATGGACTATATTATAATAGAATCTTTTCTTTGTATTTATGTCACTGGAATGGTCTCCTGTATAAGGACCCACATTAATAATCATTAATTATTTTCTTGTATATTATTTCTTTTTCTCATACAATCTCTTATAGGTTTTTGTGATGAACAATAAATATTATTATTTTTTTTCACTTTTTATTTTAATTTTCTTTTTACTTGTGTATATTTTTCTTATATGGCTCTCTGATAATCATTTTACATCCTCCCTGTTCTTTCTGCACTATACATATTGACAACGTAGTTGCCATTTTAGGTCATACATACTGACATTAAGTCCAGTTCTGTATTTGTCATGGATTATATCAATTAACCATTTAATTAGATAGATATTTCCTGTTGTTATTGACATGGCAATGTTACTTCCAAGTTTGCTATATATATCAGCCACATAAAAGGAGGATTTACTCTGACTAGTTTTTACTTCTCGTGTCAGGATATTTACACATCTCAATGACAACAGTTAAAGTGGGCATATAAGGTTGCTAATAAACGTTGCTAGGCATGACCTCATTAATGGGTGGTCCCCCTCACTATAAATAACCAATTGAAAGGCTTAATCGGGTCGTCTTGAAAAGCTAGTGTTAGCTAAACGCGCGTCAACTATACACGCACCGGTTCTCTCTGACAAATTATATGCACTTACGAATCTCAGGTGTATTAGTCTAATAGCGGTTAGGAGGGACTAATAGATTTTTATCCCTAAACAAGTGGGAGTTCCGTATTACAGCTCTATATATTAGCTTGCTCAGATTACAAGGGCAGGAGAAATGGTCAACATATAAAGGCCAATCTACTCCACAGGACCATCTCAAGTTAGATTAATCCTATTATTAGCTCTCCTGACAAGCTGTGCTGGTTAGGACTTTAGTGCACTCGTTTATATCAATGTGGGTGCATATGTGAGAACTAGTGGACATTTATGTATGTTATTAGCTCTATAGGAGCTATTAATGGAGATCCCCATATCTCACACCTGTTATCTCTTTCTTTGATTCTATTACCTTCTCCTATACTCTACACTTTATTTGCTATGTTATTTTGGAATAGAACCTCATAAGCAGTGGAGTCAAACAACTGCCTAATAGGCAAGGGCAAGAGGAGTAGTATAAATATAGCACACAGCTCTGCATGTGCACATATACGTGTGCTCTCTTTGTAGACATGCAAATGTTCGTACTTTACACTATGAAAATGGGACTACGTCCAACTCCGTATTCTCTGATTTGGACGTTTGGTGCTCTTGCAAGACTAAAAAATAAATATAAGTCTTTGGCTCACAAATCAGATTCAGTAGAAAGGCCATTTTGTGACATTTACAGACACAACACATCCATCATGAAAATGAATATCTGAAATTGCTGTTTGTCTCTACGTTAGCTAGATGAGTTAATTTGGTAATTTTCCTTACATGGCTTAAAATAGTTTAAATAAAAAGATTCTGTCATAGCATAGATCATAGATATTTTGTTTTCTAATCAGTGGGTGAAGTGGGTCGTGTACGGCAGTAAGTCATCGTCACTTCTCCCCACTTGGTAATCAAGTGTCGCAAACAATTTTTTTCCAATGCGAAGCAATAGTGGGTGAACTATTTGCATAGGCTCCAGTGCATTTTCGTTTCCATAAAAATGTCTGCCACCTGATATAAACCAGTCAGTAATAAGAGACACATTGTAAAGTTAATTCACCTGAAACTGCTGTTCTGGTGGAAAGGTCTGTTTAGGAACTTCTCAGCAGAGGAAGCAAAACCTGGAATTCTCCTGTTTCTTTCTTCTACATTACTCAACGTGATTCTCTGCATTTATCTCAAGACACAGGCAGGTAAACAGTTTACTATACTGATCAGTATCGGGCTGGGGCATGAAGGGCCCACCGGGGGAAAGCCATCCACACATATGCAAATTTTAGGTATATATGGAGCTCATAGTGCATTCTCCAAAAACAGGGTTTGTTCTATATTGTACATACAAATATTAGCGTAACCTGGGCCCATGTTATCTCTGATATTATTTTTTTATTATTATTATTATCTTTAACTTATAAGGCGCCACAAGGGGTCCGCAGTGTTGTACATTACATATACAGAAAACAGAGACCCAAGACACAGCATGATACATAAAGAACAAAATATATACAAACACAGGTAACAAGGTAAAAAAATTGGTAACTTTACACCTTTATATGCATCTAAAAGAGTATATAAAAACTCATTGGGCCTGATTCAATGCAAAGCAAAAAAAGGAGTATATGTTCTCCGGGTCAAAATGTTACAATGCAAGCAGTGCAAATTATTTTATTAGTTGGCACATAAGTTAAATACTGACTGTTTTTTCATGTAGCACACATATACTTGATAGTTTTACTTTTACACTGAATTTTAAGGTTGATCTAGAACATGCTCTACCACAATTATAAATCTGTCCCCACATTTTAAATTTACCTCCCTTCCAATGCAACATGGGTTTGAAAAGATGCAAAGTTACTGCTTTTTTTGCTTTACTTTCATAAATGAATCAGGACCATTATCTGAAATATAAGTCAAATGGGTTTCATGCACATTTAAAAGGACAATTCATGGATAATTTTACTTTGCAGGGGCATTTTTTGTTTTTGTTATTTTCAGTTGTTAATTATTCAAAATGTATGTATAAATTGATATAACAGCACAGACATGCCGGACACCATTGGCTGCTTTTATAATGGTGGCTAATAATGCTTCTGCCTTACAGTAGTCACACATGCTATCCCCAGCGCAAACTACAATAGTTATTCCACCTCCTTATGTATCAATTGCTCTCTGCAACACTTAGATTGCAAGCTCACAGGGACAACTTTACCTTTCTTTTCATGTCATTGTATATGATTTATATTTAACATAGTCCCCTCAATTTACAGTGTTACCTAATATCTGGACACTTTATAAATAACATATAATGATAATAATAATATTATGGAAAATGTTTTTAACCAGTGTTTTTACCAAAATTCATTGAAATTAATGGACAAGGGGGAATCGATCCATCTATAAAAGCTTGAAATATGTAAATAGTATTGTTGCATTAAAAGTATTTACTATAATATAATAAATGTGGATCTGTGGTTTATGGTTTAACTGGTAACTATGTAAACTGATAAATGTCTTCTAAATAGTGGTGTATCTACCATGAATGTAAGTGTGTGCAGTGCACATGCATCCATGAGTCAAGGGAGCCTGTGACAGCCCCTTGACTTATGTGCCCAGTATGTTACAGCCATGATCACAGACTCAACTGTGCAGGGCAGCTCACTGGGAAAAGCAGCATTTGCTGTAACTTTAACTGATGACCCCGCCCCCAGCTTTCTGTTACCTAGCAACGCTCACTGGACCTGCCAAGTTCTGCTGCTCCCCTCCAGGCTCCTGCATTGTGATGTATGAGCTCCGCCTCCAGCATCCTATTACCTAGCAACTGGCATACTGAGTTCTGCTCCTCCCCTCCAGGCTCCTGCATTGTGATGTATGAGCCCTGCCTCCAGCATCCTGGTACCTAGCAGCTGCCATACTGAGTTCTGCTCCTCCCCTCCAGGCTCCTGCATTGTGATGTATGAGCCCCGCCTCCAGCATCCTATTACTTAGCAACTGGCATACTGAGTTCTGCTCCTCCCCTCCAGGCTCCTGCATTGTGATGTATGAGCCCTGCCTCCAGCATCCTGGTACCTAGCAGCTGGCATACTGAGTTCTGCTCCTCCCCTCCAGGCTCCTGCATTGGGATGTATGAGCCCCGCCTCCAGCATCCTGGTACCTAGCAGCTGGCATACTGAGTTCTGCTCCTCCCCTCCAGGCTCCTGCATTGTGATGTATGAGCCCCGCCTCCAGCATCATAGTACCTAGCAGCTGGCATACTGAGTTCTGCTCCTCCCCTCCAGGCTCCTGCATTGTGATGTATGAGCCCCGCCTCCAGCATCATGGTACCTAGCAGCTGGCATACTGAGTTCTGCTCCTCCCCTCCAGGCTCCTGCATTGGGATGTATGAGCCCCGCCTCCAGCATCCTGGTACCTAGCAGCTGGCATACTGAGTTCTGCACCTCCCCTCCAGGCTCCTGCATTGTGATGTCTCAGTAATCCCTACTATAAGGCACAGTGTGTGAGGAGAGTGTATTTTGGAAGATTGATCTGACAGTGACTGGGGTCAATGTTATATTACATGATTCATTATAAGCAGGGGGAACTTGGAGCTACTAGGATTTCTATGCGTATGATTTAGCTATGTCACTATCCTATCTTTCTGCTCATTCCCAGAAAACATCTCCTATTAATTTATAATTGGTAGAACAAATATCCCATCACTGCATTGGGGAGGTGTCATGATGGGTTACTGTTTATATTAGTGACTGGTTCAGAAAAAAATCTCTATTCGTTTTTTTATTAAATGTAGTGTTTTAATCCAGTGTTGGCTAACCTGTGGCACTCCAGGTGTTGTGAAACTACAAGTCCCAGCATATCCTTCCAGCAATAAGCTGCTATATATTGGCAAAGCATGCTGGGGCTTGTAGTTTTACACACCTGGAGAGCCGCAGGTTAGCCAACAGTGTTTTAATCTAGTACTAAGATTAAGGGTAATGTATGGTGCTTTTGAAGGTTAGAGGGCCGCATAATGGGATTTCTAAAATGTTTCAGGTTGTCCACCACTGCCCTATAGTGCCCGTAACCCATGCACCCAAAACTGTTGTTTTTTTCACTGTTTGTTATTAGTTTTAAGTCTTGTTCTCCAATTTTTCCTGTTTTATCTAGAAAACCATGTTACATTGCAGGGGGGGGGGGGGCAAATTTAAAATGTGATGGAACATTTAACTTTACATTTCAGTGTACAAATAAAACTATCAAGTATTTGTGTGCTACATAAAAAAAAACAGTATTTATCTTATGTGCAAAATAAAAAACTAATTTGCACCCCTTGCATTGTAACATGGTTTGTCCAAGAGAAAACTTTTGCCTGACTTTCCTTAATGAATCAGGCCCTTCGTGTGTGCACAGTGAAACCAAAAGCCCTGGGCTTTAAGTTTAACTAATTATTATTATTATTATTATTATTATTATTATTATTATTATTATTATATTTTCTCAAAATATTTAAAAAAAATAGTGACCACAGGAAAATGCTATTTTCTAAGCCTATTTTTTTTATTCATTTAGTTCTATTATCTCCATTCTGAAATGTTGATAAATACCCTTCAAGATGATTTGTTTGGAATTATTTGCAGATCTTCCTAAGGTGCTCATACAATCTGTGATTCTGACAGCTAATTAAGTAATTCTTGACTTGTGTCACCTCACCTTCCAGTGAGCTCTGTCTAGGAAGATCAGCATTTTTGCTTTATTTTGTGCTGCCAAGCCTGCTAGATTGGACTTGGGGCACAAGCTCTACTCTTGCACACAAGCCCACTGCAGTGATGGGCAAAAGGTAACACTCTGAGCCATCACCTATAGCCCCAGCTCCTTCTTGTTTTATTGTCAGATTTGTTTGTTATGGCTTGTTATGGCCTCCTGTTATGTTACTTCAGATAGGTGTCTCTTTGATTAAATGTATTGTCTTAACCTATTACTGAGATAAAGGGTAATGTGTGGTCCTTTTAGAGGTTAGAAGGCCGCATAATGCGGCCCCTAAAGTGTTTCAGGTTGACCATCACTGCCCTATAGTGCAATAAATTCATAAAATAGCCCTGCTTCTAAAACAATAGCAATTATTAGCAAAATAATAATAACATCATTAAAGTGGAGGCAGCCATTTTGCTGACTGAACCAACAACATAATCTAATATCATAATGTAATATTGAATGTTAATATTTAATCAGAATGCAGTTCAATAGGAACTAGAGACATCACTTAGGCACCGTCACTGTACCCCTATGATATCACTTATTGTGCCTCAGTACATCAGGGTCATTTAAAGACATTAGTGTGACCAACGTTGACACTAGTGGGCTCCCATTTATATTTGCAGTAGCTTACACTACACTTTATTAAACATCCCTATTCCCCATTCTAGTACAAAGTCCCTGAAAAAGGATTTACGTTATTTTGTCCCTTTAACAAAATGCCATTATCAAATCATTGCAGGGCTGGGGCCCAAATCACTCATGCAGCTTGACATCTGTTTTTGGATCTCCTGGAGGGAGCGATTCAAATGTTGGGTAGTATGTGCTAAGGACACAATTCAGGGTTATTAACTGATATGTAAAAAGTGCTCATTAAAATGTCATGAAGATTTATAATTTAACTCCATTCAGTCCCAATAAGCAGACAGGTTGAAAAATAACAACTTTGACTAGAATCATTATGTCACTATGTTACATCATAAAGACCTTTAGTGATGTCACTCAACCTGTGTATAAAGGTTAGTGCTGTGCAGTTATCAGCTGGCTGTGACTGTGGGCTGCATATAATCACTGTTCATTCCTATGATTATATTGGCTGAATTTTACATCACATAGTCTAAGGTAAGATTATATTATAGCTAAATTTTCCAATTTTTAAAATTCTTGTTATTGTGTGGTTTATTGTTTTGGCAGCTAAACTATGTACGTAGATGTAATGCATAACCTGCCCAGAGTTAACTATTGTTCTGGAGGCCCCGATTTTGCTAACTGGAGGCCCTAATGTGAATATACAGTTTCACTACTATTACAAAACCAGCAAAAACTTTTTTTTAAAAGGCTTAATTAAATCTATAGTGATGGATATATTACAAGTTACATAAACTACAGTTTTAGCCAGCAATAAGACTTATCGCCCTTTAATAAATTGGCCATCAGTAAATGTAGTTTTATAAAATATGTAACAATTAATAATTAAAACTAGAAACAAATTTTGGATATGTATTAAAAAAAAAAATTTTCCTTGCATTTCCATTGGTTCTATGGTTTCCTACATTTTTAGACTTCATTGAAGCAGTATGAGACCTTTGTTATGACTTAAACTTGAGGTTAAGATCGAGGTTTTGGATAATGTTAGATCTATTGCTAAAGCTTGAAATAGATAGGTTCAGATTTTGGGCTAATTAATATTAAACAGATAAATGTCTTCTCAATAGTTGTGTATCCGAGGATTGCCCTCAGGTTCCAGAAATGAGTGCCTTGCACCTGGAATTTTCAGAAGTGACTACAAAGCATCCTGAGGTTCCAAAGAGGATTGCCCTGGGCCCTAAGATTTCAGTGTGGACTGAATGCCCTGTGCATTCAGTTTTCACACAGGACTACAAAGAATCTCAAGGTTAAGGATAGGACTGAACTATGCACGGATGATCAAGTGGCAGTCCCCTCAGAGACCTGGGGAAAAACAGACACAAAGGACCAGAAGGCCCTATGTCCTGTTTTTCTAGAGAGCTGCCCTCTGCAGACAAAACTGCTCTCTCTCCTGTGGTTCAAATGGGGACTGCCCATGGTTCTATATAGAAGTCTGCGCTTCATTCCAGAAACTGACTGCCCTGCACCCAGAGGTTCAAGCAGGGGCGGATCTAGAAAAATGCTGTACCCGGGGCGAGATAGGGGGGGGGGGATTTAGGCCCCGCCCCTTTCTAACATCTTAGGCTGCTGACGGCTGCACAGTATTTGCAGGTCTGTCCAGCCGTGACAGGCAGGGACAGTGTGCTGCCTGGCTGCTCTGATTGTGTTTTAAACACAGTCAGAGCAGCCGGGCAGCACACTGTCCCTGCCTGTCACGGCTGGACGGACCTGCACATACTGTGCATCCGTCGGCAGCAAGTGTCTGCTAGGGGTAGCGATCGCCCCGATCGCCCCCCCCCCCCCCCCTTGGATCCGCCACTGGGTTCAAGAGAGGACTTCACTGCCTCCTGAAATTCCAGAAGTTGTCCTCTCAGAGACCTCCAAAAGAGCAGTACAGATTCTCCAGAGAGGACTGCCTATCTCCTAAGATTCCAGAAAGGACTGTCTTGTACTCGACGGTTCCGGAGAGAACTGCTCCACACCCAGATTATCCAGAAGGAACTACAAAGCATCCAGACGTTCCAAAGAGCACTGCAACTATACCTTGAGTTTCAACAGAGGACTACCATGCATGTCAAGGTTATGGATAAGAGAGATCTATGTCTGGATGTTCAAGAGGCAGTCCACTCTGAGACCTGGGGAAGAACAGTCCCAAGAGTCCAGAGAGGACTGACCTATGTTGTGATTTACTAGACTTTTATCCTGTGCCCAAAGGTTCTAGACAAGAATGCCCTCCGTCCTGAGGTTCAAGAGACGTCTGCCCAGTATCCTCATCTACCAGAATTCTTTGTTGTTTTTCTTTTTCTTTAAAGTTAATGTTATATTTTATTTTCAATCATTCTTTGTTAGCATTTTTTGAATATTAAATGCTAATATTCATAAGTATTTAGTAATACTTCTATTTAAGTGTATGTGTTGTCTTACCTTTGAAGGCAACCCCTACCACCAAGAAGAGGAACAGAGGGCATTGGAGGGTGGATCCTCTTCTTGGGGGAAGGGCATGTCCTTAACCATGGCTCTTTATAGAGGCTTGCGCTTCACCCTGACATTCCAGAAATGGACAGCCCTGCACCCAGACATTCAAGAGAATACTTTACTGCCTCCTGAAATTCCAGAAAAAGTCCTCTCAGAGACCTCAAAAAGAGAAGAGACGCTTGCACACTGCTCTAAGGTTCCAGAGAGGACTGTTCTTTGGTCTGCGGTTCCAGAGAGGACTTCTGTGCACCCTGAGATTTCAGAGTGGTCTGTCTTCTGTCCAGAGATTAAAGAGATGTCTACTATGTTCTTTAAGGTTCTGGGGCCTGATTCATTAAGGATCTTACTTGAGAAACTTCTTATTTCAGTCTCCTGGACAAAACCATGTTACAATGCAAGGGGTGCAAATTAGTGTTCTGTTTTGCACATAAGTTAAATACTGACTGTTTTTTCATATAGCACACAAATACTTGATAGCTTATTTGTACACTGAAATTTAAAGTTGATATTTGTGTGCTACATGAAAAAACATTTACATCAAAATACTGAGACTTCTGTAACGGTGGATTCCAGCGGTAATGAATTAATAATGTATGAGGATGATGTACACACTGAGGGTGAGGATGAGGCTGAGGATGACGACAACAACATCTTGCCACAGTAGAGTTCATTAACACCACTGTTACCTTAGGTGGCTTAAATCCATTGTTACCTTGTTTTGTGGGGGCCCAATCAAACCAAGCACTTCAGCCAAAAGGAGTGGCACTTTTGTGGCTGAAGTGCTTGGTTTGTTAAAGTGTGCATGTCCTTTTTAAGATCCAACATAAGGGTGGGTGGGAGGGCCCAAAGACAATTCCATCTTGCTCTAATTTACCTTTCAGCTACCGCTGTGTGCCAATGTTACCTACATGTGCTATATATTGTTGTGTGCTTAGCAAAAATCTTAGACACCCATTGATGATGCAGATGACTCAGCACAACATTTTGACATCTGGTCTAGTCTACTATAAATGTATTGACCAGAATTAGTAACACCTCTGCTGTAACTCCACCTGATCCTACTACGGTATAACAGTATAAAGACAACTGTTTTATTAACAAAGAACAATGTTGCTTGCAGAAGTAATGTAAACATGGATGCCTAAATAGAGGTGTATATGTATTACCTTCCACTTTGCTGCTGTTTCATCAAGTGTTTGTAATCTGCACTTTACATCAAAGGTACCTAACTATGTTTTCATTTTGTGGGAATTAGGGCTGATTTGAAGCCCACTGATGAACTGGCTTTTTGCTGGGAATTACAATGGCTCTTTTTACTGCATTGTCTGCCACCCTGGATTGTTGTGTGTCTGATAAAAGCACGCATCCGGGGGGGGGGGGGGGGGTCAGTGCTTGTTTCCATGTATTAACTGTAGAATTACCTCACTTATCCAAGAAACAGGTGGAGTGAGCAAATGAACCATAACTGGTTTAATGATCCAAAGACAATTTCATCTTGCTCCACTTTTCTTTTCTGCCACTGCTGTGTGCCAATGTGTCCTAGATGTGCTAGGAACTGCCATGTGTTTGAGTTCATTGCTCTGTCGCTTACCATCCAGCCAGGTCATTGCAGTATTTGTCCAAAGGTGTATGAAAATAATATTGTGACCTGTGAGGTGGTCAAAATTGACTGCAAGTGAATTGAAATTAGTGTTTTTGAGGTTAATCATAATGTAGAATCAAAAAAAGAGCAAAATTATGTGATTTTTAGCATATTTTAGAAATGTTTCAAAAACCAAAACCTAAACACACTAGGGTGGTTTTGCCAAAACCAAAACCAAAACACGAAGCTAATCCAGATCCAAAACCAAAACCACTTCACTGGAGTCATCGAGCATCTCTATTTCTAACACTGGTGGCATTCTGCTCTTCCAGAGGCAGATCAGGGGCATTCACATGCAAGTGCATTACAGTAGGGATGTGCAGACATACGTACCCCTTTTTGAGACATGTCTTATACTGGCTTACAAATCTTTGAAATATATTACTTACCAAGAGTCATTTCTGTGCCTACACAAGACAGGTGCAGTTTTCTAGTTGATGGTGATGGTTGTTGTATTTATTTTCTCAGGACCATAGGAGTAGCAATGTAAATAAAGGTCATGTGAGCATTACTTTATACTGTGGACTTGGGAACCGACATCATGGCTCATTAACACTTGCAATTAGCCAATCAGGACCCCAGGTCGGGTTGCCTTGATAAAGCTTAGCAGAGTGAAACGCGCGTCGGCGTTACATGCGCTGTTTCTCCTCTGCTCAATATAGTATTATATAGTTTGGATGCTGTAGGGCTGAGTTTCGTAACAATTTCTTTGCTCTGTAGATTATTTGCATATATAGGCTTCTAATAATAGACTCCTTAGCCGTCTTATTAGAGGTCTAGCAGCTGGTGTTATTCTTGGCTCACTTTGTCTTTTCTCTGTATGACCAAACAAATTTTGAGTGAGACATTCAATATATACTTATACTCTGCCATCAGAGAAATAAGGGATCTATTTAGTCAATAGGGATTTGATATCGAACCTTATAATTAAGACTATCCCAGTTTAATGGAGGGTTACTTCTGAATATGTTATGTTAGATCTAACCTCAAAAGGGGATACTTCTTTCTTATATGTTCTATGTCCATGGGACCGGTGATTTAACCCTGTATGAGAAATACCTAGGGAGAATAAAGGATCCACTCAGATAATAAGGACACGGTATTGATCTTTATTATCACTACAACTTGAAACCTAACAGAGGGTTACTTTTGAATACAAAACGATGTAACTAGCCTCCAAAAGGAGATACGTGTTTATACACGATCTATGTTTATGGGACCTGTGATTTAACCCCGTAGGAGATACACTCCAGTAGAGAGTCTATGATAATTCTCTACTATATCTAGCATCCATCCTAGAATTGAGATATACTATTGGAGAAACAGTGCGTCTCGATAGTTTACCTATCGATCTTAACAGTTATTATTTTTTGGTTCATTATGTCATGTACTTGCTTTTAATATTTCACTACTTCTAATCTCATATAAGTGTAATTATTTTAATTTATACTAATAAAATTTGAATATGTTTTAATAACCTTATTATCCTTTGAGTGCCCCTAAGACACATAAGGCGCTTTCTAGTTCTCTTTTCAGATTTTTTAAACTTAATGGGCCTGATTCATTAGGGAAAGTAAAGCAAAAAAAATTAGTACCGTTGAACCTTGGCAAAACCATGTTGCATTGGAGGGGGGAGGTAAATTTAAAATGTGAGGACAGATTTATAATTGGGGTAGAGCATGTCTTAGATCAAATTTTTATGTCAGTGTAAAAATAAAGCTATTATTTGTGTGCTACATGAAAAAACAGCCAGTATTTAGCTTATGTGCAAAATAATAAACTAATTTGCCCTCTTTGCATTGTAACATGGTTTTGTCCAGAAGAAAACAAATTTTTTTGCCTTACTTTCCTTAATAAATCAGGCCCAATGTCTCTAAAATGTGTTGATTCAACAACTGGGAAAAGGCTGCTGACAGTCAAGCATGGACTAAAGCAGGCTTAATAATTCTTTCACCTGTATACTTCTAAATGTAACCTTCTGACTCTCCGGCCATTATTTAATGCTAGATGCCTCTTGTTCATTTTCACCGAGTAGTGTGAGATAAACACATTTCAACAAACAACCAAAAAGTGAAACAACCCAGAGCTCTTACATGAACATACCTTTCAGTAGTAATATAAACATTTAACTTTCTTCTTTTATCATGGAGTAATTGTGATGTTGTGTTTATAAATGAATTTTGTAAGATGGTGTAGTAAAGTGCAAAATACATTAATCACTTAACAAAAAAAAAACAGCACCAAAGTCATATTATTCCTTCAGGGGTCTATATATTATCGGATGGAGATATGGAACATTTTCTATCTCTGCATATAGCAGCAATACAAACAAATCTTCCTTGCCGCTATTTACTAATAAGCTGAGTGATAGTGGCTGGCAATGATAAGGCTGATGTTACTGCTTTACCAGATGGGTGCCAGAGCCTATGTGTGTGTAGGAGCCTAGGAAGATGGATCATACATGCACAGCAGAACTGGAAGTCCGGACTTAGGCTTCCGATACCACTTTTGTTAAAAAAAAAAGTAAACAAAATAAAATAATTTACTAAAATGATTTCATCTACTGATCCTTACTATCATCATCCTGAGATGCCTTGTATCTCTAGAAATATTTAGGCTAATTAGTGATGCAAACACACTGGAACTCACTATCAAATAGCACTTGGTTTTACAGCCGTGGTTTTACAGCCGTGTTGCTCGATGGTCAGGCCAGTGCATCAACAAACCAAATTCAAACTGTGGAAAGGTGGAAATATCTTTACAGACGGACCATGCAAACGTGTAAATGTAACTACTCCCTAACCATTTAGTACCACTTCTATCAATCCAAATAAAATGTTCATTTTTTCTTCTAAAATAAAGCTCAGTTTAGCCTTGTATACGGCTTATATTAACCATGAGAATAGGGGACTTGGGGACTTCATAACCTGTAGCACATTTGTGTGTGTTAAATGTTCCATTACACTGCTCAGAGTGCTACTAGAAATGCTCTTCTCTGTCGAAGGGCAACACAGAGGCACATAATGGTCCAAATAAGAGATAGGATAACACCTGATCATCCTTTTGCAGAGTGTAAATGTGTGCTTATTTATATTTATTTAAAACATGTTGTTTGAGAATTAAGCATTACCATTGCAAAGGAATCTTATGTGGTTGGTCTCATCAACCTCACTGAGGCTTAAAAAGAAGGGCTCAATACAATTTAATCTAAACTTTGCAGTTTTTCTGAACAAGAAATAATTTTAGCTTAATTAGTTATGTATAATAATATGTTTCCCTTTAATATACTGTAGAATCAATACTAGCAATGTATACTATAGATTATAGAAACTGAAGTATGTTTATTGTACTCGTCAGTTTACTTTACATACCTTGTAGAGTATATTTTTTTTAAATAACACATGTTTAATAACTTTGTAGAATACAATTTTTAAACCATGCTTGCTGAATTCCTAGAGTATTGTGTACTTCTAGTTAAATCCTCTTATTTTCCTTTCTATTAATGTAAATTTTGTTTTAAAGTTTGCTTTGTGTTTTGGGTCCTTGGCCTGGGTACCATGCTCTTTTTATAAAGTATTACAAAACTCATATTACTTCATTGCTCATTCCAGTTATGTCATTATTTAGACTTTGAGTCATAACATGTTATTGCTGCTGTGAATTCCATTTTTCTGGAGCATTCCTACCTTGCCTATAAAGGAAATAATTAATTGTGACATATACTGTAGATACAATATCACAGTGGACACTGTTACAACCATAGTGATGTAGGGGAGAGAGTTCAGTTTTGCTTCATCCTTGCATCCCTCCAGTGGAACTGTGTTCAGGGGCAGGCTGGGCTGGGGGCCAAGGGGGCATCTGCCCCCCGAGCCAGTCCCAAAGTGAGCAACTTTGGGTTTGGTCACATGCATTTTTGTTTCCTTTAAAATGTTCCTAATAGGCTGCTGAGTCTTGTCCGCTTGGTTAAAATTTGCCAGACCTCTCTTGACTGTTTTTCCATTTTCAATCAATTTATGTACATGAAAGAAATCGTTACTTACAGTAGGGGCAGGTACAAGTAGGTTTAGCCTGGAAATGAGTACTCTTTTTAATAGGCCATATCTCCAGTTATACCTCTTAGGAGGAATATCTATGGCTCCCAAAAAGCTGCTGTAAAGATTGGTGCTGATGACCATCATGTATATTTACTGTGTATAAATGTGTGTCCCTCCCCTAAAATAATTAAACAGAACCAGTGTTGTAGCTTGGAATTGTTAGCACTAATATAGGGAAACAAAAAGCAGGAGGCCCCCTCTGAATAGGACTGGGCTCCTCCCAGCACCTCTAGGCAGTGGATGCCAGGTTAATGGGTTAAAGTGTTAAAATAATTGAATATGTTTTTGGAAAATCCATTCCCAACAACCCTTTTTATCTTTATGCCTGCTTTAGCATGATGACACTTGTATTTGTTATTTATTAACGTTTATCTACATAGCACTAGCATACTCTGCAGCACCTTACTATTGGTAACAAACATAGTAATAAAACAACACTGACTAACAGACAGACAAAGGGCCCTGTTTACAAGTTCATAATGTATAGGAAAATAGGAGTCCTATAAATAACATCAAGTGCCACATATTGATCCACCCAGATTGGAATGGGAAAAAGTTCTTAACGGATCTATATAATCCAGTTCCACAGTAATACTGGTTTACAGGTCAGAAGGTTGTTTGAATATAGAAGGAGAGTAAATATAGGCTTTGAGTGAACTGCATAGAGGGGTGGTATTTGTGTAGAATAGCCTTAAGAGGTTAAGATGGTGAAAAGGGAATTTGATACACTTATCTGAAGAGGTGAGTTTTCAGGCAATACTTAAAGGTTTGGAGGCTATGGGAAATTATACTAAGGAGAACCTTCGACAGACAGGGTGCAGCCTGAGAAAAGTTGTGTAACTGGAAATGGGATCAGGTATTGGATGAAAGAGACAGCTCTTTAGTAGAGTGGAGATGTTGAGTTGGGAGATAGTTTAAGAAAAGTGAAAAGATGTATGTTGGTGCAGTTTTATTAATGGCTTTGTATGTTAGTAGCAGTATTTTATATTGGATCTGGTAAAATACAGGCAACCAGTATAGGAACTGACAGAGCAGAGCAGCAGTAGAAAAAAGTTGTGCTATTTTTTTTTTTAAATTGCTCCTGCTGATGAATTCAAAAGGCATTGTAAGGGGTGGAAGTCTCGTAAGGGGAGATAAACTAGAAGGGACTTGCACTAGTCAATGAAGGAGAGAATGAGTACATAATTGAAAGGTTTTGCAGTATCTTACATGAGATGCATGCATATTCTGGAAATGTTTCTTAGATGTATGTAACAGGATTTGGAAATAGATTGGATGTGGGAATTAAAGGACAGTTCTGAATCATGGATGACACTTAATCAGGGAGCTTCAGGGGTAGCGCTTATTTATTTTTAACAATCATCATCATCAAGTTGATGAAGACGTCTATATCTTACCTCAGGATGCATCAAGATACGCTTAAAGAAATGTTTTTATTTTACCATTTCAGCAGATCCAACACTTTATTTGGTTTCTATAAAATCTCTGATGTAAGTGTAATTGGTCTCTAGAAAATTAGAAATTAAATGTGTAAACACCAGTATGAAAATATGGAATTGATTGATGGTTGAGACTAAGAACTTCGATATAAATAAAACACGTTAATTTGTAAACTAGAGCAAGATGATGATAGAGATAGCCAAAATTCCTTACAAGGCCAAAACATGGTCTGTTACAGAAATACTAAAAGCTTGCACATAAGTGGTACTGTAAAAACAAATCTCTGCAGTGTCTAATTCACTTTTGTTACAAATCTGTGCTGTCTAATTCACTTGTGTCATGTTCATATTTATCATATTCATGTCTATCTAACAATGTAACAATTCACAAGTGGCCATCCTCAAATGTATTAATGTTGTTTTATGTCTTTTTGGGCCCAATAATAACTAAATGAGATCTTTCAAAAAAAAAATTTCTGAGGCAGTTCAGGTGTACATGAAAAGTAGAACTCAAATCTTCTACTGCAGTGTAGGTAGTGAAAACCCTTGGTCACATCAAGAAAATTGACAGTGGTGACAGTCTGCTCTGACCATCTAATTCACCTGAGGGTCCAGTGATTGACACTTTTTGCTATCTTGTTTGCAATTCTTAATTTCTTCATTATTATTATTTATTTTTATATTTATATTATTTGTTATTACTTGTATTTTAATTTACACCATTTTATACTATACTTATTTTATATTGTTTTATTTTCATCATTGTATATTTTTCATCACTTTATTACATACAGATCTATATTATATTTTATTTAATTTATTGTATCTTATTATTTACATTCATTTTTCTTTATTTTCCCTTTTATTTCATTATCATCTTCTTTTCCTTATCTGCCTCTACTCTCCCCCCCACATCTCCTTTCCTCTATCCACATGCCACTCTCATCATCATAGTAACCGATATCCACTGTCCTCCACTCAAACGCTCTCCTCTCCAATCACAGAGCTCCTCTTCCCTCCAGCCACATTTCTCTTTCCTGCATTGAATACCTACACCACAGAAACCCCACAGAACCCCAAGTACCTACCAGACCACCAGGCTTCCCACCGAGACTCCACATCTAAACAGCAAGCAAAATTGTAGCGTGTGTTCCACTGCATCCGATCTGCATTGCACATTTGAAAATACAATATACAGCATACAAATGATGCATATCTATGCTCCAGACAAATAAACTGCCCTTTTAAGAGCAATCTGAGTTGCAAACAATTTTCCTTTACAGTGCTTTGAGCCACAAACATTCTTGAGCTTAAACATTTGCACATATACCTATTGTATTAGCACCAGGGTTGTTTACTAAGCTATACTACAAGAGCTACAATCATTCTCTACCATCCCTCCTATATTTACTTCAATACTCATCTCTCTACTGCTCCCTTCTTTCAAAACTATTACCTTCTTAAGCCTTAAACATTCCTTAACTTTCCATCTCTGTCTGCAATTTACTACACCAAGCTATATACCTAACATAGCTAAAACACACTAGAGCTACACCAAGCCCTCTCCTACCCCCTTGCTCTTCTCCTCTCCCTTTCCCCATTTTTCTCCCACCTACAGGTTAACAAGAACATATTTAACGACCATACAAATCACAAGGACAACAGGGACACACTGCAAGGAGAACTGCTACATCCCTACAAGGACAACTGATATACCCATCATCTACAGAGGACCTCCAGCATAACAGACCCACACTACAAGGACAATTGATTCACCAAACGTTTACACCATTACTCTCCTACACCCTGTACACACCAACCCCTTAGCACAAGTAATAGGATCCAGAACCTCATACCCCTACCATCAGCAGGAACAATAGAAATAAGCATTGGTAGTCCCAAACCCTCTTCCAATTTTAGTGTTCTTGAAAAATGGTAGGAAAGTAGCTAACTTTTTCTCTCATCCTTCATAAACATATTAAAGGATAACTACCCAAAATGTAATACATAATTTTGGGTGGGATTCACTAATATAAGAAATAAAATACAGTCATACTTGCCATGGTGTGGTGTATTTTCAATCCAGCAGATCCCCTGAAGGCTCCAGTGGTCCAGTATTGTACTCTTCTCTACCAAGGCCATTCTATTTCAAATATATAACAAACAGTGTTGTTGGCGTCTCTTTCCTATGAATCTCTCATTCACATGCATTAACGGAGGATGGTCATCAACAACACTGCTTTCTTTTTGTATCAGACAAGCGATAAAAGGAGAGATAAGTACAGCGCTGGACAACTGGAGCTATCGAGTGGCTCCGCCATATCAGGTTATGCTGAATGGAAGATAAGTAGAACTATATATATTATCATATCTTAGTGAACCCACCCAAGACTAAATTTTAAGTTTTGGGTACAAACAACATTTATATAAAATGGCCATGCAATAAGAGTATGATCACATGTACCACAGGAAAAAACCTAGGACACTCACCCAATATGGGTCTAGGCTGAAATAAACTAGGAACCTCTCTCAAAGAAAACATTTCTAATTTAATTTAAAATAATGTTCTATTTAGGTACATTTATTTATATTACTGGCATATTACACAAATCATTTTATAGCATTTACTAAAAGGAAACATCTAATGTAACATTAATCATGCTCTCCTTAGATTAAAATTTCTAAAGTATGCCATTTAATACTGGCATGTCCAGCATCTTTTTTCTCTCCAACTCTCTCTGTCAGGGTTTTATTCCAGTGTGATTATCTCAGAGGGAACAGTATCCATCAGCTGGGAAATCAATCAGAGGATATGTAGTGCAGCACAGGGGTCATATCCAGAAATATTTTCTATGAAGTCATTAATACCAGCATTAAGATCAGATCTCAGTGAGGTGGTTGCAGCTACACAACATGATATTCTTGGTACCAAGGAAATGTATTTGTATTTGTATACATGGACATTAAGATAAGTCATTTACATCCCTGCACATTTCTGTCAGAATGCCAGTTCATGAGATATTACTGTGGAATCTTTCTGAACTCTATTTGATACTGAATTTGATTGTAGTGTCCATAACATATTTACATATCTTCCAAAATGTTCAGCTTTTATTGTCAGGCATAGTAATGGTCAGCATAGACCAGCAAACCAATTAAAGTAGAACAAAATGTAGCAAAAGGCTGATGTGAAAATCTTCAATGATAACTGCCCATGATTAAGGTTCCCATGTCCGTCAATAATCATGGGGAAGTGGGGTTCTGTTTTATCACTGGAACTGTTTATTTACCAATTACTTTCCTTGAATTCAGACTTCAAATGCCCCCATAATTGCACAGTTAGTAGCAATAACTCCCTATACTTATTTTATATTACCAGGCACCCAAAAGGAAATATGATATAGCATTTATGGACTTAGAAAATGTCAGGTCACAAGTATGTTCTCAGTCAAGGTAATTCACCTCATATACACTGTATATAAATCTGCCAGCACCTTCAGTACTGTATTATGATATCAGCAGTGGAACCCCATTTAATGAAATCAGTAGTACTCACTATTCTGCAGGTAGCCTTTGCTACCCAAATTATCCTCAAAGCCACCACTAGCTAAAGGAGTTGCCCACCAAAAATCAAGTCAATTCCCAGGAGTATCTGGTACTGATGAATCAGAACTATGGACTACAGCAGTGCAGGTTCTGTGCAATGAACCACAGGTTAACTCAACAGTTTTCAGCAGGATTATGTTATCATTGAACAAAAGTAATGTTAGACTGGACAGGAGAATTAACAACCAATTACTCTTAATGAGCTGCAACCATCTGATGCTTATTCATTTATCTCCAGGTCTATATAAACTGATTCCTACAATTCGTCTTTTACTCCCGGCTCCTGGACTGAGCAGAAATGTCTGGCGAGCTCTCCACTGGGACCCAGTTGCTACCATCCTCTGGGCCCAAAATCATCTTTAGAAGCCCAGATTCTCTTATTCTATCTAATTGCCTCTCCTCTACTCCAGATCATATTCTTTTCCAGGTTTCTCTGTAAACTGGTGTATGTAAAAAGGTGTTGGTGTATGATTTTCTCTCATCTCTCAGTGCCTCCAACCAAGTTTTGACGTGTGGCTTCTCTTCTGAGGAATGTCCGGAACCACAAACACCAATGGGAAACTTGTGGGACCCCCTGCTCATACCTTTAATTATGACAACAAACACGAAAATACTTTACGGGACACACGAATGGTATAAAAGTCACCCTGGCACATTTCTTAGATAAGGATTTGGGCTGCAACCACTTTTTGGGTTTTATAGCAAAAATACAATTTTCACATGATACAATGAAAGGGCCCAAAACAATTCAACATATAACATTAATGACAACTTTACTTGAATGTTAGAAATCTAACAATTTGCATAGCAACCCAAATCATTTCCCTTTGACTACTACCTTTAATTCTCACTTAGAGCCTATAGGTCAGGTACTTCTACCACTCTATTTTCTCTAGTTGGTTTAATTGCACAACAGGTACTTAAACTGTAGCCTAAACACTAGACTCTGGATGTACTATCTTTCACCAGGAATAGCAAGAACATAGTTTGAATGTGATGCTCTCTACCTGTGGCAGTACTTTCCTCAACACCCAAACCCTATAAACATGTAAATGTACGATAATACTGTTAGCTCTTTTATTGTCCCTTGACCCTTCACAGTCTATGCCTGTTATGATTCCTTACCTGGTCCCTGCTTCAAATTTGCTACGATTGGTCAATTCAAATCCCTGCTTATATAAACGTGCAACAAACTACCATACTTGTCTGACTCCCCCTGTGTGCTGCATACTTCATTGACCTTTGACCTCCCATTCAATTCTGATCCTGTACTGCGCTGTCTGTCTGTGTTCCAGTTCCTGGCTTGTGACCTCCTCTTTGATGCTCATACAATTCTTGTATCTCCTACGCTGCTGTGTTATGCTTAGTCCAGAGGACCGCGACCTGCGAGTTTCCAGCAGGGAAGCCCATACTGCCTATGGTGGTTGTTGGTATACACTAGGGAGCTTGCTAGGGTCCACACCTCTGGCCAGCCAGAGGCAATCTAGGTTAGCACTTGGAATTAATCTTCCATAGGAGTGTTCGTTACAATGCCTATGCCTAAACTAGGCAGATAATCCTTGAGTTGGACCCAGTACATTGCACAGTTGCCTTTGAGTAGAGATCTCTACATACCAGGTCTTCCAGTTATTTCACTTTCCTAGAAACATCAGCACAGTTGAACAATGCAGATGGGCAACTTGAATTTGATCACAGTCACTTGAATAAATAATGTTTAATCACACACAGCAGATAACAGAATAAATCACTTGAATTTTAAATAAATGCAGATATGGATTTATTTAGCAAGTAGCACAACTTTATCTGTAATTCCAAAATGACTGCTCCTCATGAACTCAATTGTATTCATTCAAAATTGTGGGAAGCAAGCTCAATTGAACCCTCCACCTCTATGTCCGAATTTCCTTTGAACCCCCACTTACTTAATACTGCTTAATACTCCACCATTATGATCCTCTACTTTGCTTACAACTGGTCATGTCTCTCCACAATCTCTCATTACCCTATCCATACCCCAAACTTTAATGTTTTACACTTTTTTCAGAATGTAAGCTCTGATGGGCAGCGACTTCTCTAACTTATGGTTCATATTTGTCCACCTTGAATCTTCTTCGTTTGTCCCTTGTCATGTTTGATGCTGGCTTTTAATTTTTTTTTTCAATAGTATTTTTGAATTTCTACAGGTCAGAAGAAAAGAAGATACCTATAATAAATTGGAAAATGAGAGGTTTATTTCTAATAAAGTATCACAATACTCAACAATCTGCTATTATTTAGGCTTGTTGAACTACATGTTCTGACAGGGCATGCTAGCAATTTTAGTTCTTCAATCATGACAAAGCAGTTAATGACTGGCAGGGTTTTCTGGGATTTGTAGATCCACAAACATAACAAATGTTTCTGTATCTTTTTCACATGACCCTGGCACCAATGGCCCAGGAAAGTCAGAAAAAGCCCAAGTGCTGTGGGTTTCTGTTATAGTATGAACAGCCCAGCCTGACATAGGCTGGCGAACGTTGCTCTTTGTCCCCCCTATTTGCGATAACCAGATAAAAAACCCAATATCACTTACAATAAATGGCAGTCATCATCATCAAATTGATAATACATTGTATATCTTTACTGCGGTCACATCCTATGTGGATGCTACCGCAGTAAAGATATATAATGTATAATAATTATACTGCATTTAGAGTTGCATGTATCTTAAGATTTGGGCAAGTCAAAATGCACAGATGAGGAACTAATTTTAAGTGTGCGTCCAGACTACAATATTGTGGCATACTCTGAAACCGGCCCACAATATACTGTACATTATGGATTGTATTACTGAGCCCTGCTCTATAAGACAGAAGCAAAGCATTATGTGCCAGCAATATACATACTGTATATGCCATGTTTGCATAAGAAAACAGTTTATATGTACTCTCTTATACAGGTATTTAAGACTTTAGTTATTGCCAACCACTTCTTCTAAATGAATTGTATAGAGCAGGGAGAAGAAAAAAGAATTAGCAGATGAAAGTGATTGCTATGGCAGAGTGACAGCTGGCAACTGATAGCTACAAATATTATTATCTAACTAGTACTTTTAGCACTCACCATGTTCCTGTACCCAACTTTGTTTTATAACAGTTTATTTTTTGTGTTGGTCAAATGCCTTTGCTTCTATGTTTAAATAGAAGTAGCACAGTGCTTCCCTGTTACTACTAGAAGAGAATGCCAATTGTGCCTAGGAAAATTTGAGCTTGTGTTGAATCCCCTCAATCTGTTATGAAACACATAATAAAACTATTTTCTGCTTAACATTTACAAAATGATTCAAATGTTTTTGTTGCATCTTATACTATGAACAGCATGAAATGTGTCTGCCTCATTTTTTTGGGCAAACCATTAGGTGTGGGGTGATTACTTTTCAGACTACTCTCTGCTTGATTTAAGGCAACATTAATGAAAACTGGTGTGCACATAATAAATCATACCTTTGCCTTTGTTTTTCTTTATTAATGTATGTTATACGCTGCCATAAAAAAATTATTCTGCTTTTTTTTTTCAACGCTTTTGTGACAATGTTTCTGCAACTTTCACTAGCATGGCAGCCTTTCATAATGACAAATCAGCATTTTATTCATGGCTGTATTTACCATCAAGGCAAACTTGGCATGTGTCTAAAGCCAAACAGTTCAGAAGGAAGGAGGCATAGAACTGGTTTCATGTCAACTGTATTTAATGGAAGAGGTTGTGTTGGATAGAATGGCATCAAATGCGGTGGAACAGAATTACTAATTATGGGCTTATTCTTAGGGCATCATCAGTTCTAAATACAGCCATGTCTTTGTAGTGTCTTACAAACTAAACACCCATTCATAAGAAACAACATTAGTAAGTAAAATATGGCAACGGTGCATAGGAATAAAATATATATTGCGCACTTGCATGTAGTCACGGTACATGGTATTCAGAGAACCATATGTAACAAAAAACACAAAACTAGACAATAATGCCTTAAAGCCAGCGATAGACCGCTAGCAGCTACAAGATAACATAATCAGAGACTTCCTGCACATGTTTAATTGAGAGGAATGGTGAGATGAATAGAGAAGCTGTTGAAATGAGACATTATTCAGTAAGAGGAGCATTAAGATAGATGGGCCAATAGTGTCAGGGAGTATTTTGATCAAAAGCAGAGAAAAAAGAAGCCAGTGCTCAGTTAATCCCATATTGTAACTGGTACCAGCACGGTTACTGGCAATGTCTTTAGTTGAGTGGCGGGGCTTATGATTTCCGCATGATTGTGGCTCCAGCCCCTTCTGTCATAGGCTTAGAAAGATTATGACAATTTAGGGGGCAGGACTAGGATGATGCGATTCACAGAGCCCCACCTCACACACACCTCTCCCTGATCTCCCGCATCACAATTTGCCAGAGTTGGCAATTATGTCTTATAATGATGCAGAAGTTCCGCTGTTTCTCCAGTTTTCTTCTCTACTGTGTATTTTGCTGCTGATTTTACCCTCTCTATTATGTTTCTGTTTATCTCTTTACTCTCACTTCTACACCATTTTCACACTCTCTGCACTGTCACCTTCTTCCTTCAACTGCCAACTGCCCTTTATCATTTGACAACTATTACTCAATTTGCTTAAACTCTCCAGTCCTTCTGTCAGCCACAGATACTACTCTGTACTGTAGTTCTGGATGCGGCCAGACGGCGGCAATAAGGAAGTGATACCTCGAGTACCGGGGTATCACAAATGCACGTAGATAGAACATGATGTGTTCTGAAAATCAGAATGCAAACTCCACACTTTTATAGTGATAATGTGAGTGGGTATGGGGACATTAGAAACAATGGTTTCTGATGTCACCTACTTTTGTATGTGTTATACTAGTATTAAAAATGTTAGTAAATGACGTGTAATTAACACCAGTGAGTATGAGGCCTTAGGTGCAGTTAAAGAAATGTTTTCTGTGTTTTCATTGCCTTTTGTGTGAGCATGCAACTCTTCTAAGTTTGTAATAGTTTATTACAAACTTAGAAGAGTTAAATATATTAAGCTTATCAAATTCACAAAATGCCATCATAAATTCTATAGGCTATTCCACCTGATTAACGCCTCTATACAGAGTTCATGCAAAAAAAATTTTTTTTTTCTTTCTATGCTCAAACAGACACTTAACATTAAACCAGCATTGATCTGTAACTGTAATCTGACTGGACCAATAATAAGCAATATCTGCATTTAACCTCATGTTTTCCTATAGACTGTAAGCTTATGAGCAGGACTCTTTCATCTGTTTGTTAATACACCATTCTATTTTATTACTGTTTGTTCCCATTTTAAAGCTATTTGGAATATGTTGGAACCACATAATTACAGGATAATAATAATAGTAATAATAATAAAACACACTCTTTGACTTCATCCATGGTTGATTTTATCAATCTTACAAGCCACTCTGATCATCCTGAGTTAACTTTATTATTGGAGGTTCATGGTAACGGGAATATCAGCACAACTTACTCTCTCATATGTAGTTCATCAGAATGTACCTATTTTGTTCTAAAGGCTGCTTTCACTGGAACTAAAAGTGTTACACCATCTGCTCAATACAAGGTTATTTCTAAAGGTAATTGAGTCCCTGCTGAGAATGGAAATCCTATAAAAATGAGTAAATATATAGTCTAAAGAATGTGTTTTGCTGTAAGCTATATACTCCTTGTTCAAATACATTATATTGTAATGAAAAACTAAGCACTAACCCATCTATATGCCTCACAGTATAGGACATATATTATTTCCATTATTACTTTAGGAGTGAACTTGTTCTTACTGTTATAGATTTATTATACTTTAATATAAAATATTGAAAATTTTATATCATGTAATGCATTTTGTATATATATACATATATATATATATATATATATATATATATATATATATATATATATTTATTTATATTTATTAATTCAATAACCATTTTCAAAAATGCTTGTTTCTTTATCAGCTAAGGAACGTATAATTGCAAGCTGTCCCTAATATTCGTGGATAGGTTCAGATTTTAAACTTTGTCTCTGGAAAGTTTTCTCCTTGTGTCCTTATTATTAATAGATATATTTTTATATATACCGTAATAATCTACCAGTTCCCTCAACGTTTGGGGGTGTTCGCTGCTACTCTATAAAGTACTGCGCCCTCCCGCTGGCAATGTGCAGTCAATGTCCGACTTGAAGCATGCCAGAGAAAAGTCGTATATTTACTAAACTGTGGGTTTGAAAAAGTGGAGGTGTTACCTATAGCAACCAATTAGATTCTAGTTAGCATTTATTTAGTACATTCTACAAAATGACAGCTAGAATCTGATTGGTTGCTATAGGCAACATCTCCACTTTTTCAAACCCACAGTTTGATTGGCAGGAGCAAGGAGAGTGCGGAAAACATCTGTCCTTCCAGCCCAATCTTCAGGCAGCAGAATGTCCACCAAGAACACACTACTAGTGGGAATGTGCAAAAATGAGCAGCGGAGGGTGCACACAACATAGCAGGGGATCTGTCAGGTAGTCTGAATGACGAACCTCTAGTATGTAACCTTTAGAACTGGATATTCTATTTTGCAGGGAATTATCCTTTAATTTTCTGAAGGAATAGACAAATACATTTTGGAGAATATAGATTTGTTTTGTGAAAGACTGAGGAAATTACTAAGACTACAAAACGAAAAACTAACATTAGACAAATAATAAACATTAAAAATACAAAATGTATAGTAATTAGGTATGTAGTGGTGAGGAAAATGAAAGAGAGCATAAGAGAACTACTATTTGGTTGAGTGAACCCCTTAATCACATTAGCATTTAAGCTTTAATTTTTAACATACATATGTTATTTTATATACAAAATCCAATAATTAGTTTACACAATTGGCTGCAATACATTTATCGAATATTTATTTTGTTTGGATAAAATATAGCAATATTAATGATCATTCCTTGAATACAAATTTATTGGGTTACCAATCTGATGTGTATGAGATAGTAGATTAGAAACATATTGTGGAACTCCTTTATGATTAAATTTAGAGAAGGTCGTGGGCATGGCCACATTCTGATGTGCTTACCTATTGCAATTTGCATCTCCTACAGTTTCTCAGTTCTGCAGAGCTTACCTATGTGCCATAGACAAGTTTCTGTGCCAAGTTTCATGTCCTGGTCATTTGGCTTTATATATGAAAAGAAGCAGTCCCAGGCATCACGAACATTAAAGACATCAATAACAAGGCCCAAATACTCCTAGTTGTGAGCAACAAATACATCGGATGAAATAATTGTATTAATACGTGATAATAATTTAATATATTACATTACAATCAAGCAGATACATGGAACTTTGTTATGTGTTTGCCAGGTTAAATTCCCTTAAATTGGTTTAGCACAAGGCTTTGGCATGAGTTCAGAGTTACTGTGGTGGCCAGGCCCGTAACGATGGCAGTATGCAGGCCCGGCGCTCCCATTAGGCAAGGTTAGGCACTTGCCTAGGGCGCCGGGCTCTGGAGGGCGCCCTCCAGAATGAAAATTACTTTAAAACTGTGCGGCGACCGCTGACCATACCTGGGACGGCCGCCACACAGCATTCAGATGCATGGGGGAGGGGGGAAGAGGCTATTGCTCACCACCGCTGCCTCTCTGCTCCGTTTCCTCCTCTCCACTCACTAGTGTCAGTGAGAGGAGGGGAGGAGACGGAGCAGAGAGGCGGCGGTGGTGAGGTAAGGAAAGACGGGGTGAGGAGGGAGGAGGGAGGAGGGTGCCGATTGTTGCGGGGGGGGGGGGGGGGGCGCCGATTTTGTAAAAATGCCTAGGGCGCCATGGAGACTAGCACCGGCCCTGGCAGTATGGGTAGTGTGCGGCCGCCTAGGGTGCAAGCCGAGAGGCACAACAGATGCCTGCTATTTTCCCATTCCCCAGCTTCCAGCCTACCAGGTACAAATGAATGGAATGTATGGCACACAACAGCACTGCCACAGATCAGCACCTGCACAAATGAAAGGGCGCTCAGAGACATATGAAAGGGCGCTCTGAGACATATGAAAGGGCACCTGGCTCCCTGCAGCATCACTGATATTACAACGCTGTCAGTTAAGAGGAGCCTAGAGGCATCAGGAAGAAGACAAAGGCAGCAAGAAAAATCATAATAACGGGCATAAGCAGACACAAGATATAGAGAAAAGCAGGTAAGAAGAAAGAAGAAGCAAACAGAAGAAGGGAAAAGTAGAAAAGAAGCTGGGAAGGTAATTAAATTACTCCAGAAAGAACAGGGGAACAGGCAGACCTGCTGGAAAGATGGGGGTAGGTGTCTGGTATAAAGGGGGATATGGAGAGAAGGGGAGGATATCTGAAAAGAAAGGGGGCAGTTATGGAGAGGACGAGGGGGGGGGGATACATCTAGAAATAATTATTAAATAACAAATCCATGATTATAAGCAAACTGTGGCAATATTAATTATATATGAGCCCTGTTCTCCCACTGATTATATGCTAGCAGTGTTCCCCAAATTGATAATTCAGCAACTGTGACCCTCATTAATTTTATACCAGCTACTGTGCCCACGGAATGGTCATAAACAGGATTGTTATTTCCCAGCAGTCAACTGAAGTATAGACTTGAGCAGCTATCATTCATAAACAGGGCCAGGTGTGATGTTTTATTCTGGGCCAGTCACTTCCTGTAAAAACACTAAGGACATGAAGCTGGGAAAAGCTGGAGCCCTCTGACATCACAAATGACTAGAAGGGGTTAAAACATGGAGTGACTGACTATCATCCACCATCACCAATAGATTAATTACATGAAGAACCAATTGTTCTCCCCTAGGACTGAGTCAGACATTATGGCATGAAAACAGAAGGGAGAAGCCCATTTGGCCCTGTGAAATGACTACTCTCTTTTACAACCCCTCATTGAACTCAATGAGGGGAAACATTTTTCCTAAGATATGTGGATAACCCTGCAGGAGGGATTCCCAGCATGAGACATGTTGTCCCTTTAAAAAGGCCTGCAGGAGAGGCTTCTGAGTGTGTGTATCATTCGCTTCTGAAAGTTACTGGCATGGGATTCTCGACTTCTGCCAGTGCGCTATGGAATACACCTGGGAGTATCGTGACTACTGGATCAAAATCAAATAGGAAACTACAGTACAAATGGAGATATCAATTATGTAATGAGAAAAGATGGCCATAACTTTATGTAATATAGCAGCTACACTAATGGATGAAGTACTATCAGCTTGAGGGTTCGATTTAAATCAGTAAATGAGAAGAAGCCAGCTAGAATCGCTGATCTTCATCATCATCATCATCACTGAAGTTGCAGCAGCCCACCAGCACCTACAAGAAATAGATCTCAAGACAAGTGCATATGTGTCTGAATTGAGGTTTATCTCAGTCACGTAAATGCGCCCTTGCTGTGTGTACTCGGCCTATAAATGCCCACCACTTCACTCCCCATTCTGCCATCCAGCCCTAAGGCATTGTAAGGAGCTGCAAGCGTAAGATACGTCAAAATCTGCATACAGAAGTATGCACTCATTTACATAGTACAGTATGGAAATGTGTAATTTACACATGTAACCCCTGCATCTGCCGAACTCAGGACATGAAGAGCAACACTACACCAGCAACCCAGAGACAGTGGAGGGAGGCCACCAGGTCACTGAAAGAGAGCATGCAGCATCCACTTGGATAGACCAGAGAGGAAGGTTACGTTATTGTCCTGAATCTGGGATGTGTTTTACAGCAGCTTACTAGCAGAGAGAGAGAAAATGCACCCTACTGAATTGACTGTGGGGAAGGTTTTGACTGCAGCCTTTCAGCACAGTAGAGCTTGTGAGTGTTGGTACTGTAAGTCTAAAGAGAGTCCCTGGTAAGAGAGCGAGTCTCCTGACCTAGGTGAATGGTGTGTGAACTGAGAAGACTAGAATCAAGTCCACGGTTCCCTTACACCCTTGCTGAAAAATCTTCTGACAGATAAGTCTGATCCCTTTTGTAATACAGTGTCAGGTATTAAATCTATATAGACTGAGCCATACAGACACCTGCACACACAAATTAGATTTATTTCCATTAAGGGACATTCATTTTCACACCTGTGAAAGGATTGCTGGAGATAGCATACACAGGTTAGGAGTTGTGCTGCCTGAAGGGGCCTTGCAAACTTACAAACAGAGGTTAACCCGCTAATCTTCAGTCAACTGGATTACTGCTTACGATGGTAATAAATTATTATACATCTGCCAAGTCTAAGTAACCCGGGTTACAAGTGTGAATTGCACCAATGGTAACCAACATTAATAGTACTGTAACTAGAACAAGACTAGGAAGCATCACGAGGAATTCCCAGAGAAGTGCCCCGGACTTGAGTAAGTTGAGCAAATGAAAGGGTGGAGGCATTGCATCATTGAGAGAATTGAGAAGAAAGAAGCAAACATACACACCACACACCTTCAACACCCCTATTTGGGCTAGTGTAAGGGGGTGTTACACACAAATAAAAACAGATGTATGACTGGCTCTACATGCACCTGACAGTCTACACAATCCTCTCATATTTTTCCATATTGAATAAAGCGTGGATTGGAAAGGTAATGTGAGAAAGTACAGAATTCACAGGAATCAGACTCAGGTATGCTGAACCATTTAACTGTTTATTAGCAGTTATCAGGATGGTAAAACAGTTCCAATGCTGGTTCAGCAATCATATCAGGAACAGTACACAAAAAATCCCCACCACCTACATCTGGCTATACATAACTTCCCTGTCTGCAAGCCGGCCACTTACTGGCATCGATGGTCCCACTCACACATACAGACAGTGTCTTTATCCTCCACCCCAAGCACTACAACAAATCACAGTAAAGCAAAACCAATCACACCCATGTGGAACACCTGTGTGTGCTAAAAGAGGATCCCTGGGAACCTTTAACCCTGTCTGCCGCCTGCTGCTGCAGCCTAGCTGTCTTTTTATCAGATCCCTTATAGGGGAAGTGTGGCAAAGAGGCATATTTGCCACAGTAACAATTTTCTGAAAGTCCTGCTAACTATCACATTTTACCTCTGCACTCCATAAATTGAACTTTTTCTCTTTTCTTGTTTGACCCACATGTAATTATTACATAACTCATGACAACAGTGTTTATTTCAATTCTTATTTTTGATTTCAAAAACATTGAAGGTGTGCAGAGTTGTGTGCTTGTTTTATATTATGGGCCTCATTAAGAGTTATGAGCAAAGCAAAAGAGGAGAAAATTGGTAATGTGGCAAAACCATATTGCACTGCAGGGATTGGCAAATTTAAAATGCATTTGTAATGAAAATTAAATTAAAATTTAGAGTTTGGAGGGTCGTGTACTAAAACATATCTATATTGTAGTGTAAACATATAGCAGTCCAGTGTTTGTGTGCTACTTGCAAAAGTAGCCAGCATTTTCCCTGCATGAAGAAAAAGGATTTGCAACTCTTGCATTTCAACATGGTTTATCCAGGAGCAAATTAGCTCCATTTTTTAAGGCTCCTTACTCTAAATGAGGCTCAATGTGCTTAGACCGAATACGCTATGCAACGTTATGCTGCGATTCATAGTGTTACTTATCACAGTGTACTGAGCACCCATAGTAAATAGTCCCCTAAATCTTTTTTCTTTAGCATTTTAGGCATGAAGCCTGTTGCAAAACTCAAAGCTGTCCACAATGGTGAAAATAGCTGCAGAATCAGGCATGTGACCTTCCAACAGATGTTTTAATGATTATGTGCCTCACTTCTCTTCCACAAACATCATTGGTGTGCAAATAATGGGATATCCTCTTAACATGAAATTGTATGCTCTGCGTATTGTAAAGTCATTATTTGCTTAGTACCTGTAAAGGTACATTAAGCCTACTTCTCTCCTCACAGTGCACATTCACAGTTGTACCAAATGTCCTGTCACTTACATTCACATCTTTTGAAGTACATGCTATTCGGATTTTTAATCCATTCTCTATGCATGATGCTGTGATCTATCGCCCCCTGGACCACAGCAACAATTTATTGAAGATTTCTTTTCATGGCTCCCTCACTTCTTATCTTCCGACATCCCCGCCATCATGGGCGATTTAAACATCCCCATTGCTAATCCATGTGTCAATGCTTCTTCAAAACTTCTCTCTCTAACCTCCCAGTGAGTTAAATCCTATACTCATCGGGATGGCCACTGCCTTGATCTTGTTTTCTCTAGACTATGCTCAGTTTCTGGTTTCCTTAACAGTCCATTTCCCCTCACGGATCATCACCTTATCAGCTATATGCTCAACCCCCTCTCTTTTAACCTCTCCGCAATCAAACTCTACCAAGCCTTCTCGAACCTGCAGAAATCTTAACTCTATTAATATTCAACAGTTTTCCACCTGTTTCCAACACCTTTTCTCCCCAATCTCTGAGTTCTGCTTTCCTGATATGGCAGTACCTTCTTTTCAGCAACCCTAGCAAGAGCTCTTGCGAACAGGACCTTCTTACCTCTTTGTCTGTATTACCCAGTATTGTATATTATTGTGTTTGCCCCAAATTGTAAGGCACTACGGAATTTTCTTGCGCTATATAAATAAATGTTGATGATGATGATGAATAAGTCTACCCCCTTTAAAATATAAATAGGTTTTCTGCAGAAAAAGAACAAACGTGCAGCATTTAATTATCCTATACCCCTAAAATACGAGTTGGCTCATTTACCCCCGAAATGTCACATTTCAAATCAATTTGTCATATAGTTGTATAATTAAGCACTGATTGCTGAATTAACTGGATTAACTGGATGTGATAACTCTTCAGAAATTAAATAATTTTGCAATTTGTCAAATGATTAAGCTGCATTATGGACAGTTATGGATGATTAATTATGAAACATAAATGCCTACATTGATAGATGTACCAGCCGCATCAAAGCATTTTCTAAACTTATAACTCTGTTGTTCACACAGTTAATATTTAAAACATTTTGTTTATCACACCAATATAGTGTAACAGGATAGTGCCTGTTTTTACTGGCTTGTCTATGGGCTGGAAAAATTAAAGAACTATTGTACTCTTTCACAAGGAGGATTTCCTGTACTAAAATTGCTAACTTAAAACAATCACTGTTCTTAATTACCTTATTGTATGTTGGGGAGGAGTGTGGATTTTGCTTAAGAGAATTCCTGACAGTACCTTATCCTCTTGTATTAAGCATGATTGAAAACAACTTTATGTTTGCTATGAAAATATACTTTTCAACTAAGAAAGCTCCAAAAACATCAAATGCAGCTACACTTTGTAAACATCTCTAGCTACAGTTTAAAGAAAGAATTTGTACTTTGACAGCATGCCAACTAATAAGACAAATTGCATTGCAACTGAGGGAAAAGAAATGTAAAACACTGGTTTTAAATCCGACACAAATTGTTATTAGTATTTGAAAATATTTCCCTTTTGATTTGTGACCACTGCAAATGAGATCTTATCACACCTTTTTAGTCCCTCTATGGCACAACCCAGCATTTCTAATTGGGTTAGATCACAAAGGGTTCAGCAACTGGACTCCCCAAAACATACACTGCCTTCTTGACTTGGCACCCTTAAGATATTTCCCCAGATTTGCAGAACTCTGTTCTCAGTTCTGTCTCACATTAACTTTGATCAATATCTGCAAATTAGGCATTAATATTAATCCTTACGTAAACCAGATCCCATGACCAATGTTTGAAAATAGGGTGGCTCTGTTGCCATTAACCATCATCCTTAGAACTAATCTGTACAAACAACTAAAAGACCCCATGAAATAGCATGAGATAGATACATGGGGAGACATTGGACCCAGAGTATTGGTCCAAAATAAAGGCTAAATTTCCTAAGTGAACAATCTCAGTTAGGATCAAAGAACACTCTTATAAGCTCTTATAAAAGCTGTTATAGATAGTTCTGGCTCCCAAAGTGCCCCCACTCTATGTTTTCAAACCCCCTAGATTTGTGTCGGAGGTTATATAGTAAGATAGGGACCATATAGCATGATCTATGACTTAATCAAAACCATCACCAATGTCAAGCTATCTGAATCCCCTCTATACTCTATCCTACGTAAACCATACCTAAACACTCCACAGCACAATCAAAAATGTATAAGGCAGATGCAAAGTGCATCTAAATGGCAAATTACTTCCACCTGGAAAAAGATTCAACCACCTTCCCTATCTGCTACAATCAAAAGCATCTGTTTAATGTATTGCATTGAACATATCCCGACTATCCTACATAACACTCCCAGCAACTCAATAACCACCTGGGTACAAAGCCCTGACCACTATGAGGCCGAACCACCGTTATCCATACTTAAACCATAGCATTTAACCACAGTAATCTGTCACAGGGTGATTCCAACGTGTCAGGTAATATCCATATAGTGCATTATGTAGATGTACAATGGTGCAATGAAAAGAGATCAAATTGTAACAAAGTTTTCTTATTAACTGATTTCCAGAAATAGAGCTCTCCTGAAAATAAGGGTATGAAAGCATATATTGTTTTGCAGCTATATCTAGCTTGAGATGCTCTGCAAAGTATATTTGCATCTATCAAACGTTGGAAAATGATTAGAACAAAACGTAAAATGCAAGGATTGTATAAATAAAACTTTGTATAGTCAGGCTATGTTTCTAGTTGATACTGCCGTAGACTATATCATGGAACATGCTCCTTAGTAATGGTGCATCCAACATGCTCTTCTCCAACCCATCATCCACATTTTTTTCTTGAGACATGGTTGGTAACGATCAAACAGCAAAATAAAGAACATGAAAGTAAGTGATCTTGCAATATATTTATTTTGTTTAAAGTTTAAAAAAAAATAGAAACACAAGTTGAGTATTTCAATAAAAGGGAGGCAAAAGTTCTGCTAGTGCAATTAGGGAATATTCAGAAAGGAGTAAACTCTCCAGCATTGCTCCTTCAACCTGGCACAAAATGCTCTGCTCTCAAACTTGACACATGCTTTTCTATTGCAGTTTCCTGGGATGAATTTATTAATTGACATTCAAAAGAACCCTTCTCATAATAATTCAGCACAGATAACTGCATGATAAATAGCACATTATATGGGAAGTTTGGGAGTAAAGCATTTTGGATCAAACACACGGAATTAAGTTGAAGCATCTGTTATTAGAGCAAGAACTAGGCTATTATACACATACTAACACTTACCATCTGTCTACGTAATAATTGTTTTGAGGTACTAATATTGAGACCTGTTGTTTTTATATTCTATTGAATAAATTCTATATAAAAAAAAATTAAACATTTCATAACAAAGAAGAAAATTAAAGGGAAAAAAAGTAATAAAAATAATACAAAGCATACAAATGCGGTAAATATCAACGTGTGAAACAAATATCTACTCACAAACAAATTAAGTCAATTTGTAATACATTTGGCTTCAATAATCCATTTAATCTCAGTCAGTAAATGTAATATAAGTATTCCAAAGCCATACTTTGCTTGGCTTTACAACAACACTGATCTGCTACATATTCAACTTTAAACCCTGTATGTTAATAGCCAATAAATAAACTTACTTTGAAATAATTAGGCCTTTTTTTTCTTTTTTCATTATTTACTTGACAAAAATTGCCATGTCTGATGTAGCAATGTCCAAATGTAAAGCACTACACTGTATGATAGATCTATGTAAAAAAATACTATTGAATAAATGTGACAATGTTATTCTCTGACAACAAAGCACTGGACCAATGATATAAAAAATATAATATTTTTGGATGTCAGGATGAGAGCATAAATCTGATATGATAAAACAGAATATTGAATGTCAGGGCCCAAAAAAACATTGCATTGATACATAAATAAACCTGATTTTCAACTCAGATAAAGGTTTGACCAAATATTTTTAAAATGGAAACAATTAGCCCAGTAGGGGGTAATTAGGTTGAGCAAACCCTTTTGTGAGGAGACCTGCTTAAGATATGCAGATCACAGACATCCATTGTTTTTGATCATGTATTCCACTTCCTAATTAACTTCCTTTCAGTAGGTAGTGTAAACACAAAGAACTACTAAATGTATATGAGAGAGCCTGATGCCTAGGTGAGAATCTTGGAGACAAAGGCCACATTTGAAAGCCTATACAGGTATATAGCAATATGGGCTTCAAAGGAAAATGTCTTCATAGTTCATATTTTGGGAAATTTGGGTGTAACTCCATACCAAGGAGCAGAAATCACACCAGGGTTTTGAATGACAGGTACTGGCGGTATCCAGGAACAGCTATAATCACATATCTTTGGAAAAGGTATGTCACATTGTCATAATTCCATCATGTTTGGTATTTAAATGTGCAGGAGATTATGACCAATTTATTGAAGGGGGAGTTATGTCTCTGGGATATATCTGAGAGAGGCTACCAAAGGTCAAAACTTTAGGAATAGTTTTTAACAAATCATAGGTGACTCCGAGTGGACATCCTTAGCATCTATTAGCATTTAACACTGCCCCTGTGAAGACCATCCCATTTCATTTTGCTTAAAAAACCTGTGTTGGGAAGGGCAGGTTGTCAGACTTTTGGGAAATCAATTCACATTGATAAGCTCTCCATCTTCCAAGCCAGTTTCTCTAGGCCAGAGAATGCAGTTCATGTAAATGCTTTGCTGAATGTAACCCCTTTTATTTTAACCTGCTTCGCTTGTGTATGTAATCTCAATCTAATAATTGTTTATTCATTATTTTTCTTTATAACTGAATGCCCTGTATTTTTGTATATTAAATCTATAATTTAATATGTGTCGTCCTTGTTACTCTAACGAATCCACTAGCCTGTTAAGAAGAATATAGTTCGGCCAAGTTAACCCTTGGAATGCCAGTATGTGATTTGTTGATACATTTGATTAACAAGCTGTGTGTGCTTGCATTTATATTTATGTAACATTCTGGAGGTGTGAAGAGTTAACCCTTCGTTTGCTGGTTTGGGTCTTGCTAATCTGTGAGCAGTTAGATGCCTCATGTGCCATTGTGGACAGTATATTGAGGTCCTATTGCCCGTATTCAATAGGTGATGGCAAACTTGAAGTGTGTGAGGTGTGAACGCTGTTTGGGGGCGATTCAGTAGGTTTATAACCTGTGTGACCTCATACAGCAAACACCCCCAAAGTCACGGCAGCTGGGAGCGTGTTTGTGACAAATATTATTGGTGTTGTGAAAGGTGTCAGCGGTGTTAGGTGGATGTGAAGCCACAAACGCTTTTACTTAAACAGGCTGCTGTTTATTGAACTTGGTAACAACACTTGATTATGCAGGTACTCACAGTTGGTATACTTTGTAGTACAGTTGAAGCAAACAGGTTCACACAGTCTTGCATATATACAGTAGATATGCGGATGCACTTGTATGCAAGCGGCAATGCCCTGATGCGCCGCCTGTATAATGTAATGAAGGCGTCGGGTCCGCACATTGCTACTTTAAAACCGTCAATCTTACTCTGACCATTAAAAGTGACGTCATTTGGGCTGGAGACATTTCATAAAGTCGGATTTTACACATGATGAGATGTAAGTGTGTAGGGAATGTTGGATGAAACTTATATAGTTAGTCTATATTTCATCATTGTCGGGCTTACATTTATAAGATTTTTTTTTTTTTTTAAACTTTTTTTTTATGACAGCAGGCAGTAACAATTCAAGTCACTGGGGACGTTAACTATGATTGTCAATAAATGCCAAGGAAGGAACATGGACAGGGCATACAGTCATGGCCAAAAGTTTTGAGAATGAAATAAACATTATATTTCACAGTCTGCTGCCTCAGTTTTTATGATGGCAAGCTGCATATACTCCAGAATTTAATGAAGAGTGATTAGATGAATTGCAATTAATTTCAAAGGCCCTCATTGTCAGGACGGGATCGGGGCACCACCAGTGCAGAGCTTGCTCAGGAATGGCAGCAGGCAGATGTGAGTGCATCTGCATGTACAGTGAGGCGAACACTTTTGGAGGATGACCTAGTGTCAAGAAGGCCAGCAAAGAAGCAGCTTCTCTCCAGGAAAAACATCAGGGACAGACTGATATTCTGCAAAAGGTACAGGGAGGACTGGGGTAAAGTAATTTTCTCTGATGAATCCCCTTTCAGATTGTTTGGGGTATCTGGAAAAAGGCTTGTCCAGAGAAGGAAAGGTGAGCGCTACCATCAGTCCTGTGTCATGCCAATAGTAAAGCATCCTGAGACCATTCATGTGTGGGGTTGCTTTTCAGCCCATGGAGTGGTCTCACTCACAAGTTTGCCTAAGAACACAGCCATGAATAAAGAATGGCACCAAAACATCTTCCAAGAGCAAATTCTTTCAACCATCCAAGAACAGTTTGGTGACAAACAATGCCTTTTCCAGCATGATGGAGCACCTTGCCATAAGGCAAAATTGATAACTAAGTGGCTCAGGGAACAAAACATTGAAAATTTGGGTCCATGGCCAGGATACTCCCCAGACCTTAATCACATTGAGAACTTGTGGCCAATCCTCAAGAGGCGGGTGGACAAACAAAAACCCACAAATTCTGACAAACTCCAAGCACTTATTAGGCAAGAATGGACGGCCATCAGTCAGTATGTGGTCCAAACGTTGATTGACAGCATGCCAGGATGAATTGCAGAGGTCTTCAAAAAGAAGGCTCAACACTACAAATATTGATTCTTTGCATAAACTAAATGTAATTGTCAATAAAAGCCTTTGACACCTTTGAAATGCTTGTAATTTTACTTCAGTATACCATAGCGACATCTGACAAAAAGGCAAACTTTGTGAAAACCAATACTTGTGTCATTATCAAAATTTTGGGCCATGACTTTACATTATTTATGATGCTAATAGTACAGTAACAGCAATGTAAATCTCTAGAGAACGCTAGGTTTTCATGATCCTGCATTATCATTTAGTAGAGAAGTCCAAGAAAAAAAAGTGTAGTAGAGAGACCATGTAGAGTTAGAGACACAAGGGAGGAGAGAAAGACTACTTTTTTTTGGGGGGGGGGGAGGGAGGTTGAAGGGAGGGGATCAGGGGTGAGTGTGAGGTGAAAGCTAGTACTAGGGAGGCATAACCCCACACAGGGGGCTGCCATATCCCTATGTATTAAGAGAGGAAAAATGTTCAGTAAGGGGAGGGATGGAGAGGTGAAAGCATAAACTGCATAGTCTTGAAAGGATGGAAAACAAAAGGTAGAGATAAATAAGAAGGGAGCATGAGGAAGTTAGAGAGTGCCAGGCATGCTATTTCCATTGTAGGAGTACCAGGGGTCCCAAACTTTATGAAAGGTGGTAACAGTGTCATGGAGGAGGCTTGTCACGTATTCCATGGAGGCAATGTGCCAGATTCTTTTTATAACAGCCATTTAGGAGGGTTGCAAAGCTTTCATCCAGTCTCTGGCTATCTGAAGTTTAGCTGCTTTGTACATGTGGCAGATAAGCTTATCAGATGATTTGGGAACCCCCCCTGGTAGGTTGACATAAGAGCACTGATAGAGGATCCTTAGGCACATTAGTTGTAGTAGCCTGATTATTCAAGAGTAGGATGTCGTCCCAAAATCTAGATATAAGTGGACAGTCCCACTATATATGGAGGAAGGTTCTCTGTCAGTCCACAGTTGCGCCAACAAAGATCAGTGGTATGGGGGTAGATAGAGTGTAATCTCGTGGAAACCATGGACCATCTGGTATAAATAAGTATTTTCTCGTATAGCTATGTTAATGGAAGATCCCACAATCCGTTGCCGAATGAACAACCACCCCTCCTCGTCCAGTTGTACCCCGAGATCCTGCTCCCATGGCCGTTCAAATGGTTCCGTGGAAGGAGATGAGGAGGACAGAAGAGAAATGTACAGAATCGAGATATAGCCATGTCGCCCCGGTTTATAAATACAATGGCGTTCAAAATGCGTTGGAGGCGAAGTTTAAATGATGGTGTCTGGGCTTGTATGAAGCTTTTCAGTAGGGTATAGTAGAAGTGGAGGTTTTTGGGAAGATCATGATTCTCACACAGATCCGCAAAGGATTGCGGTGCATACTCATCCATCAGGTGTAGAAACTGGTCCAGCCCCACACTCTGCCAAAGGTGAGCAAAAGCCCTAATACAACCCAATGGAAACGGAGGGTGTTTCCAGAGCAGAGTAAGTGGTGAGGGATAGGGGGCCAGTTCACATTGTTTATTCAATTTGTCCCATGTCTCCAAGGTAAAGCGAATGGACGGGGTGGTGTAGTCTGAGGCTGGTCTAATGCACCCAGGAATCAAAGGTAAAATCTCACCCCAAAGTCTGGGGACACTACTTCTATATCTACAAATTTTTTAACCCCTAAAGGTGTTAGCCAAGAGGTAAGGTGGCTCAGTTGTGTGGCATGGTAGTATTTATTAAATGAAGGCCTTTGCCCCCATTGTGTTTAGATTAAGCTAGACAGGGCCTGCTATGTCCAGGTTTTTCATCGTTCCACACAAATTTGCCACAAAGAGACTGACGAGAACACAGAAAGAAGTCTGGGACTTTATCAGGTAGGGTTTGAAATAAATACAGCAACTTGGGTAAGACGTTCATTTTATTACTATTGATTCTCTCGAGCTATGAGATGCAGAGGAGACTCCAGGTATGTAGATTTTGTTTGATAAGAGACAGAAAAGGGGGATAATTGGCTTGGAACAGAGTCTCGTAAGAATTCTTGAGGAAGGTAGCGCATAGCCTGAGTGCGCCATTAGAAATCAAAATTGAGCTCCAATAGTTTCTTAGTTTAACCTAGATTCCCTTCACATCCAGGTTCAGTTGGATCCGGGTAGCAAGTGGTTCACTACATAGTGCATAAATGAGAGAGGAGAGAGGGTAACCCTGTCTAGTCCCATTGCTATTACCAAACACGGAGGAACTCCATTCATCGAAACCGAAGAGGACAGAGTGGGGTATAGAGCTTGAATACCTTGAAGAAAGTTGCCAAAGAATCCAAAGGTTTTGCGGGTTTGAAACATGAATGGCCAGAAGAGCAGGTCTCAAAGGCTTTCTCTGCATCTAGCGCTAAAAACACTGAGGGGATTCTTGACTGGATGATGTAGGAAATCAAGTCTACCATCCTCCTGGTATTATCAAGGGCTTGTCTAATGAGGACAAAACCAACCTGTTCTTGGTCAATAAGTTGTGTCAAATGATTGTTCAACCTGTTTGCTAGGATCTTAGCGAATAGCTTGATGTCTGTGTCTAGTAAAGAAATGGGGTGGTAGTTAGCACAGAGTGTGTGATCTATATTGGGTTTGGGTATAACTATGATAGTGGAACGGGTGGAGTCCTGGTGAAACTTCCCTCCATGTATGACAGAATTAAAAGTGGAGAGCAAGTGAGGTATCAGAATGTGTGAAAAAGTCCTATAATATGAGATAGTTAAACCATCCGGACCAGAAGCCTTAGAGGCTTTCTGGGCCTTGGATGCCTCTTTAAGCTCTTCCTTAGTAATATCCTTGTTTAGTTTGATGTAACGGATTACTGGATACACTACTAATCTTGATTAACGCTGGCTTACCTGAGGTGCGGAGTCTAACGATCTCCCCGGTATTCACCAAGAACCGCCGCAAGGCGGGATGGGCTTTGCTGCCAGGAGTCGCAGGTTGCGGTCCTCAGGTTTGCCCCAAGATGTAGTACAGCGGAATAGGAGCAAGATGAGAATAGTCGGACAGGCCGGGTAGGTACACAGGCAGGCAATGCAGACAGAATCAGAAGGCAATCTCGGAGTCAATCTAACTGGGTCGGTACACGGGTCACCAGAACATATGCGTGGTCAGCTAGCCGGGTCAGTACATAGGAATGGCAGATAAACGTATGGAGAGAGTGTGAGACAATCCGGGTCAGGAGCACAGGCAATCAGGAAGGTCAGCAAGCCAGGTCGGTACACAGGAGAAACGGAATCCAGTAAGGTCAGCAAGCCAGGTTGGTACACAGGAGGTCAAACACACAGGAAGCAGGAACAAGGAGGACACAGGAATCAGGAGCCAGGAACTGGTAAGTTGCTCTGACACTCACCAAGTGTCAGAGCTATGTTTTTATACTGTGTCCAATTTTGATTTCGCCGCCCTAGGTAGCGATCATGTGACCGCCGAACCCGGAAGTGCGGCTTCCGGGTCCGACGGAACGGCGGGGGGACGCGGAGGGGTAAGTATTCGTAACATTTGGAAGCTAATGTCCTATCTAGCGTTGGTAGTTTGAGGAGAGCACGCCGTCATTTAGATTGTAGAGGGACTTGTAAAATCGGTAGAAGGAGTCATTGATAAGTGATGGGTCATAGTGAACTGTTTCCTTCTTGTCCTTTACTGCCATAATAGCTTGCGCAGCACTTTTAGCTTACAGCTTGTTTGCGAGCATAGTGTCTGATTTATTTTTTCGTAGAATTTTTGGTTGAGCCAACGGAGGGCCTGTTCAGTTGTTTCCGCCAGTAGCAATTGAATTTCTCCTCTAACTGAAAGGAGTTGTTTATAAACTGATTATGAGTGGTTCTGTTTATATTTGTATTCGAGTTGTTGCAGTTGGGCACTGAGAAAGTTTAACTTTAGTGTCTGTTGTTTCTTGTGGAAGGATTTAATAATGAGCCCTCTAATGACTGGTTTATGCGCTTCCCAAATGGTGGGTAGGGGAAGTTTTCTTCTGTTGTCAGCAGCTTTCAATCCAAAAATGACTGTCAACAAAGTCCAAATTAAATTTGTATCCAAAGTCCGGCTTGACCATGTCCAAAATAAATTTGTAATTCCCAAAGTCCATGCTTGTATTGTCAACAAAGTATTTTTATCCAAAAGTCCATGCGTGCAATCTCTTCAGTTCTTCCTGGGCCCAAAGCTCCCCTTGTTGATTGAAGTATTCAGCCAGGAGGGCCCCTTGTTGATAGAAGTCTTCTTGTCTTCAGCCAGGAAGGCTCCATATTGTAACATCCCCGATTCTTTAGTTTTGATTGAAGAATAACAAAAAAAGTGCTGGACCACGCAAACAGCTTCTACTAGCGCAAGGTCTATTTATTGTATTAGGGAATTTTCCCATGACCGTGAAAAAATCCCCTAATACTATAAATAGACCCCGAGATGATGGGTTGTGAGCCCTTCAAGAGTCAAATAGACAAGCCCCAGCCATATGTTTAAGTAACACTTTAGAGTGTGTGATAGAGGGGGAGGTGTGCCTGGAGCTCGATCTGTCCAGTTCAGCTGACAAAATAGTGTAAAAGTCCCCACCGATTAGAAGGATGCCTCTTTAGATATTATTCAATTCCAGGAAGAATTTGTTTAAAAAGTTAACCTGTCCTGAATTGGGAGCATACAAATTCACCAAAGTGACAACTTGCCATCCTACCTGACCTACCAGTGTAATGAAGCGACCCTCACGGGCCAGAGTAGAGGCAGTAAGCTGGAATGGAACTGAATTCCTGATCATAATGGTGACCCCACTCCTCTTGGTGGACAGGGAGGCATATTCCACAGTGGGGAATCTACAAGAGGACAAGGAGGGGAGGTTGCCCTGTTTAAAGTGCTTTTCCTGCAAAAAAACAAAATCTGCATTAAAGTTCTTAATGGATCTATGTAACAGTGATCGTTTTGGGGGAGTATTAAGCCCTTTGACATTAAGGGATACAAAAATAAAGGACATGGTTCCACAGGCTAGTACTAGGTAGCATTCAAGAAAACAGTGGAGAAAAAAGAGACAAGTGGTGCTATGAGTGCAGAGAAAAGAAAGAGGAGAGGGACAGAGGGTGGATTGGGGTAAGGGGGTATAAGTGGATAGTGGTCAACTAGCTTCCTCAAAAAAAGAGGGAAGGAGTGGCCACTGAGGTTGAGCCCACAAACCAAGTTATCAGATTTTTTACGTCTCTCCAACTGCTAAATGCCTTTATTACCAACGGACAAACATACCTCCCCCATACTGCATTGTGTTCTGACTGTCTGCATACAGCAAGTAAGGTACAGCCAGAGCATACTCATACCCACATTCAAATGTAAATGTTTCTTCCACTTGTACTTGAATATGGACAGACAATTTACAATCAATTTTAAAAACCGCAATAATAAATCAGGCCCAGTAACTGTTTCTGTTTTTTTAGTTTGGTCACGGTGAGTGAAGATGTTTTTATCGTTAGACAGATGACTCTGGAGGTGGCTCCGTAGTGAATACAACTTTTATGCTTTGATGACACACAGATACTGGTGTCAAAGGCTCGCTCAATACCTAAAGGGTTACCATCCTCTTTTACAACAAGTTTGAAGCTTTGATGATTGTTTTAGTTCTACACATCAATCATTGTTGCTGGTGACCTTTAGGTGATCAGGGTTCTTGTAGCCACAATATTCACATGTTTCACATTGCTGATTATAATTTAACTTATTCTGCTGTGGGCACATTATCATAGTTTGTGGTTTCCACTTGTAATCATGTGTAAGCTTACCTTAGACATATGTTATCTGGTTTAACATCAAGCGCTTAATAGCTCCAATTTCTTCTCCAAAACCATGTAGTCACTACCATTTCTAAAGTACTCTTTGTTTTTTTCCTGAATAAACACAATGTATATTGCTGAGATTTGCTCTTGCATGCACTTTCTGTAGTACTCCGCAGATTTAATTTACAGTCTACATTGGAATATGAGCACAATTTGTTCATCTCAGCTAAGGGAGAAGGTTCTCTGGGCTGTTGATCTTTCTCAATCCAAGAGAGTAACTTGTTTGGAGAGGTAACGTCATTTGTCAAGGCAAAGAACATGTCTAGTGACATCTGTTTTAATCACACCTGCTAAAACACACATTGGGGCTCATGTAGAGTTAGATGTAGGTCTGTTCTATTTGAACAAAATATATATTTCTGTGCTTCACATGGTCATCAAATAAAGATACATCAGTATTCAAAATTAATTGCATCTTACATTTACGACTCCTTATAATTGGAGAGGCGGAATGGATGAGAGAAAGAGTGTGTTGACATAATTGCACTGAGGTAGGCCTGAATGAAGCTGTTGTATCTCTTGTGGGTGCTGGAGACTGGTGTAACAATGTGCAATGATGAAGATAATGATTAGCAGAGCTATCTACCCGATTCTGATTGGATGATTAAAATTGTTAGTTTGGCTGCTATATTATATGGTGTCATGGCTACTTGCATTACTTAATTGATAATTATATTTGGAAAAAAAACCAATCCAGTTTGGTTTTTATAGGGGAAACAATAGATGTTTGTCTGTAATTTAATGTCTATTTTGTATTTGTATTTAATTATATTTGATATTGTAAATAAATATGAAAGTCACATTAATAAATGTCATAACACTACTCTCTCTTATGACACTATATTACATTAGTGGTTTGTATACAAATAGGGTAATATGACTTTCACATATACTACTAATACAGTCAACCCACATCTCCCTACGATTTCTCTATCGTGGGGTATAAGTATACACACTTGTTACTCCTAGCGTAAATCCTGGACATGTTCTAGTGCTGTACAGCTGGCTGCATCATGGGATGTGTCCTACTGAACATATGCATATAAATGCGCTTCTTCATTCATTTGTCATCTCCAGCTTACGTTCAGGCCACAAATGCATACAACTCTACATGAGCCCTGTTGTGTATTTTTTGTTTCTTTTGTGCTTCTTTTCACTATCGAGATCAGTTTCATGAAGGTAAAAGCATAAAACATATTTTAAGCCATGTGACCACCTCAAATTTCCAATTTTATTAATGTGTTCAACTAGACTACAGGTTTGACCTGATATATTGGGTTAGTGGCATAATAAAAGTGTCCATTAATTTTTTACTAGGCAGATTTGTATTTATTGTGCCACTCTACAAACCTACGCACACACAATGCAAGAGGTGATATATATAACAAATATAGATGTAAAGGTTTAAGGAGCTTATGAGAACAGAAGATATGTGATCGTGGAGGAAGAAATTTTCCTACAACACAAGCTGTCAGTAATCCCTCTGACCTACACTGATCTAAGCCTCATTTGTATGATAACAAAGATTAATAGTTTATTCTGAGTTGCACAGCAAATGTAGAAAGGATGCCACAAATCTCAAGTTCTGTCAGTCTGGAAACGTTTTAATATTTGTGATTGTTTTAGTAGCCCTTTCATATAATGCAACATGTATGTGTATATCTAGCAGTCATTTAAAATATTTAAATACCAACAAGTATGGCAGACTGTCCTCTGGGATTGGCAATTCCCTGTTAATTTGGCATTTATTTATAGTAGTGTGAGAGCTCTTTCTATTTCTCTGTCAAATATGCAGCTTTCTCAATGAGCCTTACAGCTTTGTCTAAGAGGTGTGTGGCTCTCCTCATTTCCTACTCTAGTTCAATACAGAGCATCCCCTCCATGTCTCTGCCTGACATCAACATTTATCCCTGCGTACTCACTTTCCAAGTGGTATGCTTCCTCTATGGAAGACTCTGTAGTTGTCGCTGCACTGCATTCTACCTTTCTGTGTCACCTGCAATGACCCCACCTATCTCCTATCCTGTCATTCTCCCTCTCCCCCTCTCCTTCTTTTCTCTCCTTGGCGCCAAACTCCTTGTTTTGGCACACTTTGGTGTAACTTCCTTAATACTTTTTCTTCTAGTATCAAATTTAATAGGTAACAAAGGCACCACTGAAATAATGAAAAAATATTGGCTTGAAACTGAATAATTGGTCACAAAAATAGTAATTTAGGGATGGTAACATTTGGCCAGTGGTATAAGTACAACTAGATGGCCTATGGTACCGCCCATACTGTGGTATGTTGTATTGAGAGAGAAATAAAGATATTAAACAGGTTATCTGATTTGCTGCTGAGGTTGACATCATAAATTTACATTTACGTGTTTATTCTGAGTTGCAGGTATCTTAAAATAGGTGGAACTCAACATAGCAAATAAAATGCAACTGCAATGTAATATTACCCCCCCAAAGTGATCTAAGCACCAGCACTCATAGCCTTGGCTGGTTGTCCCTAATTACAGGCTGGGGTGGTCAAACTGTAACCGGGAAGCCTTCAGCGTGGAGTCACCATGCTATAGGAGGACACAGCCTTAGCCTGTTAAGCACTTGTCTGAATGTGGGAACTTCGCTAGGTCTAGAAGCACCGGCATAACTAAGCAGTATAGAGCTTGCTGGGACCAGTAGTTCCACATGTAAAAATGGCCTACACCTTACATTGGGCACAACATTCACCAACATTTCACACACTGTGCTGCTCTCTCCTACCTGTTCTTCTCACTTTCTCCACCTGTGGCTGCTGGTTTCTTTAGTTGTGGCTTGTCCGGATCCAGGAATGTTGAAGGACCTATTTTGAAAAAATGGCTACATTTAGAAAATTACAGCCAGTCCCGGCATTAAATCAGTAGCACCCATGATTAATAATTAGGCCTTCCTCCAGCCCCAACATTAAAATAATACTATTCACATTTAATAAATAAACCTATTTCCCTTCCTGCAAACAGCCCCAGCAATACCTATTTCCCGCAACCATCACTGCCATTAATTAATTCATAGTCACATTTAATAAATATACCTCATTCTCCCTAAACTCACCCCAACATTCAATAGCCCCCAAACCACCCTATCTTAAATTAATAGTCCCCACCATCACCCTACAAACAAAATAGCACCCATTAATTAGCCACCACCTACCTCACACTCACTACATTGCAACAAGCCCCCTGTGCCATCACACACACAATACTGTGCCCCTTCTTCACAACTACACTGTGCCCCCTTATGCTCACACTGCGCCCTCCATGCTGCTTTTCCCTCTGTGCCTCTCTCCCACTTTTTTTTATTCCTCTGTGCCTCTCTCCTTTTTTTCTCCTCTGTTCCTCTCTCATTTTTTTTCTCTTCTGTTCCTCTCTCCCACTTTTTTTTCCTCCTCTGTGCCTCTCTCCTTTTTTTTCTCCTCTGTTCCTCTCTCCCACTTTTTTTTCCTCCTCTGTTCCTCTCTCCCACTTTTTTTTCCTCCTCTGTGCCTCTCTCCTTTTTTTTTTCCTCTGTTCCTCTCTCCCACTTTTTTTTCCTCCTCTGATCATCTCTACTTTTTTTTCTCCTCTGTTCCTCTCTCCCACTTTTTTTTCCTCCTCTGTTCCTCTCTCCCACTTGTTTTCCCTCCTCTGTGCCTCTCTCCCACTTTTGTTTCCTCCTCTGTTCCTCTCTCCCACTTCTTTTTCCCTTTGTGCCTCTCTCCCACTTTTTTTTATTCCTCTGTGCCTCTCTCCTTTTTTTCTCCTCTGTTCCTCTCTCATTTTTTTTCTCTTCTGTTCCTCTCTCCCACTTTTTTTTCCTCCTCTGTGCCTCTCTCCTTTTTTTTCTCCTCTGTTCCTCTCTCCCACTTTTTTTTCCTCCTCTGTTCCTCTCTCCCACTTTTTTTTCCTCCTCTGTGCCTCTCTCCTTTTTTTTTTCCTCTGTTCCTCTCTCCCACTTTTTTTTCCTCCTCTGATCCTCTCTACTTTTTTTTCTCCTCTGTTCCTCTCTCCCACTTTTTTTTCCTCCTCTGTTCCTCTCTCCCACTTTTTTTTCCTCCTCTGTGCCTCTCTCCCACTTTTGTTTCCTCCTCTGTTCCTCTCTCCCACTTCTTTTTCCTCCTTTGTTCCTCTCTCCCACTTTTTTTTATTCCTCTGTGGCTCTCTGCTTTTTTTTCTCCTCTGTTCCTCTCTCCCCTTTATTTATAGTACTGTCCCTCTCTGTTTTCCTCCCCTTGCCTCTTCGTTTCTTTACTTACCTTTTGTCAACTTCTTTCTTTTCTTTTCTTCTCTTCTGTCTCCTCTTCTGTCTTCTTTCTTCATGCTGGCTGCGGCGCTCCTCACTGACTGACGGGCGTGACTTGATGATGTCACGCCCGGCAGTCAGTGTGAATGGAGAAGAGGAGGGACACGGCGCCGCGCGATCACGTGAGTATTGTTTTTTTTTCTCCCAGCTCCCCCCACCAACGAAACCCAAGACACCCTCCTCTCCCCCCCCCCGCAAAAAAAAAAAAAGATTGCAAAAGAGAAAATTAAAAAAATAAATAAATAATTAAAAATTAGCAGCGGGCCCGGGTAAAATGTGCCTGCTCCCCCCCCTCTCGGTGGCCCTGCATATAATCTCCACACAGATAAGGCCATGGTCGGAATCGAGTTCATGACCTCAGTGCTGTTAGGTAGAAGTGCTAACCACTGAGCTACCATGTTGCCCACAACATGTGTCTAATCTCCATTTGGAATATACAGGCTTAAATAGAGTATGGATTTTATTACCTTCTAACAACTGTTTCAATCACATTGTTGGCTGATAATTCTGCCATGGCTCTACAGACAATATGGGCACAGTATAGGCACTAAATATGCCGAAAGTGTTTTCACAATAGGTATAGAAATACAAGGTTAAATAAATAAATAAATAGTGTATTTTTTTCTTTTTCTATTATTTCCTTTATAAATTCAGTATAATTTTGAGCACCCTCTAGGTTTAATTCCCTCAGTTAGATGGCAGTCTGAGAATATATATGTAACCGTCCTGGACAGCTTTCAGATTAAAATATAACCTTTATTTTGATACCTATAAAAAGTTTGTATAAAAGCGAAATATTCTAAAATTAAAATGAGTGAGGGATCAGTGGGCAGATATCATCACATTTACCTAGAAAATCCTTAAAAAGTCTATTGGGAATAGACCAAGATGTCACAAATTATTGTATATTGTAATCAATGTCTATCATAAATGTATATGACTTCAATTGCTATTGATAATGTTATTCCACAAATGGAAATTGTCTTCAATAAATGATGTACCTACGAATATGTAACAGAACAGGTATATACCACTTAGCTTGTACTGCGAAATAACAATAAGAACTTGACAACACTTATATCTCTCTAAGGGGGGAATTCAATTAGTCGCAGTGTTCTGCGCACTTTTATTGTTACTACGGGAAGAAAAAGGAAGAATAGCAGCATCTCTGGTGGTTCACAGGTACTGCAAGGTAAACAAAAATAATATAGTGCGATATATAGTCCCAGAGGCAGGAGCTGCCGAGATGAAACAGCATCCTGAGGCAATGCTGCAAGAAGCGAGACAACTACAATAACAATATTTTCTATTGCTACACATCACAGAACTTGGGCTTCCAGTTCTAGATCCTCTTAAAAATATTACAATTGAAAAAAGTAAAAAACAGAAGAAATAAATAGAAAAAAACGACAATAAAAAAACACCCTGAATTTTAATAATAAAGCGTTTTTTTTACTGTAGGCACCTCTCAGGATGGCATTAGCAATCAGAGGACAGTGGTGGTACTTGTACTGCTGCTGTCCTTAGAAAATAGACTTCCCCATGGTGAAGCATCGCAGGAAACCCTAGGTTTTGCAGGATTTAAGGCTTATCTCCCTTTAATTAACAGCCCCCTTTATGTTAATAAGTGAGAAGTGGGTGTGTTTTAGTTAGGGCCACAACATAAAATCGCTTTTACAGAATGTATATTTTGTGATTATTTAAAAACAAACATCTTATCCTCTTCTCAGTGACGAGATAGTACAATTAAAGAGTCTCACAGGAGAGCCTCTGATATAGACTATTCACTGAGTCCTGATTGGTTGATAGGCTATATAAGAGATTCCCAAGTAAGATCACAGCTGAGGATTGGGTGGTATTTTTTATCTTCCTTTAAAGGATGAAAAAATACAAGTGGCAATAACATCTTCTCTGGGTGAAAAAAATGTCAATGGGACTTCAACTACCTTGTATGTAAGAACTAAATATGTTGTTTTTCTGGACTTTTATCAATGAAAAATACTGTATTGAGGATCAGCACTGCTTGTGTCCACACACAACAATGCAGAGTGACATTACCTATTTACAAAATGTTTCCACTGATTATCAAGAGGTAGTAATGTATTGTAGTAACAACACAATGGTAATCCCTACACTGAAGCTTAGTAACAAGACACTGTATCTGTGCTTTTTTATTTTAAATGAAAAATTTATAATATTGTACAGTGTGTACTGTGTCCCCACCACATCAACATGTGCTAATTCATTTATTTACAAAACAGTCATCAACAGTGTTTTAGAAGTCCCTGAAGAGTTTATGCTATTGGGGACCCTATTCCTTCAGCTCTCCAATGTTCAGACCATGTCATCATGCTTTTCCCTCATAACAGCATGACACTGACCCTGTCACGTGTAGCCTTTAAAAGGTCATCTAACGAGCGGTCAGTTCTTAAACAAGATCAGCACACTACTAAAATAATCTGTGCTGATATAAACATGCATCTTGTCATATCAGTTACAGTTATAACCCCCAAAAATGTAAGCTGGGGATATAAAAGCCAACAAGGAGCTCAATATAGAAGGAAAATTGGTCTCTGATTATACTCAACTGCATATTATAAATATTACTTCGATACCTCAATTATTAGGACCAGTTCATGGTTTTATCTTTCAGATAGTACTTGTCCCAATGCAATAGTACATATCATTTACCATAGTTCAAATTTCTGTGTATTTTATCCTGCACATTGTTATTTCCTTTTTAATTGTACTGTGCAAATCCTTATCTTTCTGTCAGTTTCTGATTTTTTTATTTTCTAGAATTGGTAAGTGAACTACTGATTAATTAGTATTTTCAAGGCTGCAAACACTGGGTACTATTTCATTATTGGCAGGTTGAGGTAAACCAGGATGACAATTGCATGTATTATTGTGTATTATCAATTGCTTATTAGGATTCCTAGTTTTTAATCTTGATTGGCTATTTCTTCAAAAATCTAATAACATTTGGCATCTTTTGCAAATGTATTATTCCTTGTTGTATAATACTATTAATGTTACATGTTTCTTTGTATTCACAGATTTTTAGTTGCTTATAAATCATTCTCATCCATGTATTTTACTTATTTAATTGGTTGCATAACTAAAAACTGCATTGTACAAGAGACTTTCCAATTGATTTTGGAACATCTTAATGTATATGTCTGTACCTAGTTGGTAAGTATTCATTTTTGTAATTGTGCTGGCTCAATAGATAGAAACACGTGAGAATTGTCATGCTAGCACATAGTGGCTCAAAATACTTTAATTATAAAAATGATTTTACCAACTTACTAGTAGGTATTGCTGATGCAAATTATAGGTTAATTGGGGTTCACAATGGATGCCATGGCTACACTGTCAATTGTAATGTAATTCATTATAGGACAGAAAAATATTATTATGAAATATTCAAATTATTTCAAACAATAACAGTTTCAGGAATGGATTTTCCAACACGTCATGCTTTTTTGTGGCTGGTTAGGTATTCCTATTATAGGAGAAATTGCTAAGGCCATTAAGACATTTTAAAGCATGTTTTCATATATTGATGACCAAGAGCATATAGATTTATATGGGGGAATTTGATTCCCTGTGGTCAGCTGCCGGACATCATGACAATATCAAGCTGTGCTCATATTTGGGTACTACGGTACCCCAGCATCACAGATTTTTTTGCGCACCTCTGTGGGGTGTTAGGAGAAATCTGTGATTTTATATCGTAGCTACTTCCTTCATGGCTGTTCGGAGGCACTCTGCAGCGCATCACGAGGAACTGAATTCCTTCCATGTACTGCATTTGGAATTTTGCCCAATAAATAACATGTTCTACCTACAATAAATAGATGATGACAATGTAGCTAATATAGCTAAAGCAGCCTGGATTTTACAAAATATTGCGAGGGAACATGACATTTTCATCTTTTAGTACACACTTGGACAACCATTGCCTGGAGTTGTCTGTAACAAATTAATGAAACATTTCATATCTACTAATGGGGCCTTACAGTGGCATTTAAAAAATCAAAATAAAAAGGAAAGTTGAATGATGATGAAAAATACAAATATTGAAATGTACAGTTAGAAATGCAGGTAATGTGTCAACATTTGTGTATAAGTTATATTATTGCAATGAACACAGTTTCCTTAATTAGTACAATTATATAAATATAAAGAAAAGTATACACATTACAATTTATTTAACCTTTAAAATGTAATACTAATAATAAAATATAATTGTAACATTATACTTTGCAAGCTATAGTTTTAAAAATAGTATGAAATAAATACAGGGATTCATAAATACATGAAGTTATCCCTTTTTCACCCAGGCAAATATCAGAACTAAAATAAATACATTTATTTAACAAAATGGTAGCACAAAACAGCAATAAACATCTCTAAGTAATAACCTGCAACAAATAACACTACAGTCTGGCACAGACAACATACAGGATATAATGAAAATACCTCACCAGTATCCTAGTCACTATCAGGGACTGCTGTCTCTCCATCCACGCTTCTCCCCCTCTCTCCTTTGAGGCTACCAGTAAGGCAATGGTCCTGAGTCACTGTCACTCCACTTTGGCAGACACACAGCTCCCAAAGACCTGGAGAGGTAGATCAGGGCAACGGCAGTACTCCAGTGACCGATTGTCCCTTTCCTGTCAGGACAGAAACTGGGTCCTCAACGCCAGTTTGACTTCAACTATCACTGGGTAGTAAATGCCAATTTGCTGTTCTCTGGAGTTGGTATTTAAAGGCAGAAATTACCTTCCTTGGAGTTCCAGGACCTGCCTGATTGGTCTTTTTCTGTGTTTACCTTTTTACAGATAGCAGATGATTTGTTCTTGATACATTAGGGACAGTTATTGTTCTGTGGCAGAAGTTGTTTAAACAAATAAGGTTACAATCCAGAGACATTACATTTAAATATATAATGTAGTCATCTATCTGTTGACCTTTTCACCATGCTAGCTCACACTAACACAGCTTAACAAGGACAAGAGACCCCCATTGTGTGATGTACATTCATAAAGGACTAGTGGACAATAATCCTTTTGCCTAGGCTGAGACAATGAACTAGTTCCCAAGATAAGAAAACCGTGCTGGCAGACATCTTAACTACTTAAGCTGGGTACACACTACAGATTTTTCGTCCAATAATCACCTCAACCAGCCAACATACGACCGCTCGTTCGAAAGTTGGGTCAATGTGTGCAGTGACACAGTGGTCAAAAGTCTTCCCAAATGGTCGATCGTCGCCTAAATTAGTTGGTCGTACCGTTCAATATTTTCGTTCCAATCACCTTTCCATCGTGTAGTGTGTATAAATTTATGATCGAACCACGATAATCCTCCGATACTTCCTCGAGCTGGGGCTCTGTTGGGGGCGTGTGTATGTAAATTTCAGATGCCTGTACCAGTCCCACGTGGTGCGGTGTCCGCACATCACTGACTTGTTAATTAGATGATTGTAACGGATTAGCAATAGCAGTAGTCTATTGCAGTCATTCATCTAGCATATAGCAGCCAGTTTACTAAAGTGTAGTGTTATGCCAACCCTTTACATCTATATTGGCAGCCTACTCATATTTACCCTTTCTAAACTTATACCTGTATAAACAATTAAACTTATAAAGTAATATTAACCTTTGTTAACTAATATTTGTAACATACCCAGAATAAACCACACAGTGTTAATGCAATAGTTTTATTGCAGAAAAATTTACAAAAATATTTAGTGCAGAATATTAAAAGCTATAAAAATAGTACAACACATCTTAAAGGTGCTAGTGGGTTGTAGCTGAACCATTCAAAACAGCAAAGACATTTCAACAAAATTCTTCACAAGATTTTAAATTTTTTTCTTGACGTCACTTATAATTTCTGTTATTTCTTTAAAATAATCGTTGAACTTTACAACTTTTTTTTCTCCCTGAGAACTTTCATCGGATATGACGATGGTATCTAGGAAACAAGGAAATCAAAAATGTTTAGCATTAAAATTATATATCTGTAATAAAGTTAACAATAGGCTTTATCCAACTCCAGAAATAGTCCCATTTGCTCACCTTGCACACTCTTTGAGATCAGTTTATGTTGTGGTGCCTCTAATGCAATCATAACAATAGCTTTGTTTTGATTGTACTACAGGCACCACAACATAGGTTCTGTAAAACAAGTGCCATTTTGGATATTATAACGGTACAGGTATGTGCCCAAAGCATTGTGTTGCCTACACATGTTCATTTAAATACCTTCTTGTATAACTTCTTTCATATGTCCGTATCCCACATCAATTTTTTCTTGTTTGGTAACAGGTGTAACATTAGAGGCATCAGTGATATCCAAGATGCTCTTAAGATATTAATTCTTCGTTCTGAAAAAAACAACCTATGTTACAAATCTAGTTTTTGCATTGCTTCATGTTAAATTAAAATTACATAAATAAACTCCTTAAAACTGGTACACTACACGTGGTGCTCACTTTTTTTTAATGTTTCTACGAATTTGCACCAGTCTCCAGTGGTCCAATACTTTTACCATCATTTACACCTCTCTTGGACTCATTCGCTTTACTCTTTTAACACGATCTAGCACCATCTTCGCCTTCAATGCTCCAACCCTCACCGAAAACTGCTCCTCATCCGCCATCTTGTCACGTCCCTCTGTGCCACACAGGCTCCTCGGTAATTTTATACACTCACACATGGTCGTTGGTTTCTGCTGTGGACCAATCAGTGATGATGCTCGACAGAATGAAGCATTATGGGTGAAGAATATTCGAGAATTTTAGCTGAATTTTGTTGTCTTCTGTTTTTTAGTGAAAGCTCTGCCCCTTTACGCTAATGTTTTTGGTATATCGTTACTTGCCCCGCAAATATCGCTTCAGTGTGTACGAAATTTAAATCATTGTTCACGACAACATGGCTGTAAAAGTTGCTACCGGGACGGTCTCTCCTACATTTATTGTCTAAAACGAGACTATTGTCTATGCAGTCTACAGGCTGAGCGATCGGACCATTGATCGGATGTTAAATCAATCGGCATAAAAAGTTGGTGGAAAACTAAGCATTGCGTACCCAGCTTTACAAATAGAATATATACAAGTATAAATATTACTGACAAATAAGGGGAACCAGAGGGCTAGAAAAAGTATATTTTTTTATAGTCTACAGTTTGTGAGCAACGAGGTGCAGACTGGTTGAGGTCATATTATTACCTCGTTTCACCACAATATTGTATACATGAAAATATGACCTACCAACATGGCATCTAATAGAACTATTAGAACGCTAGAAATGTACAATGCAAAGAAACATTACCAATTCACATTTACATCGGTTGCACTTGTCCTTGGAATGTATACTTTATGGCATTAAAGCAAGATTGATATATACAGCTGCAAGGAAATTTATGGATCACTTGGTGCGGTCTTCTCTCCTTTTGTAAATACAATTCACATTTACATCAGGCTGATGTGACCAAGATTAAAGGTAGCGGGTTGTTTAGCAATGTGTGCAGATATTTCTGCCTGTGTATACGTAGCAAAACAAACAAATACATTTACAAAGCAGTTTACTTCAGTGTTTTCGAAATCCAGTCCTCAGGGAGCCCTAAATGCAAGTTTTCCTGTTTACAAGCAAAATAATTAGTACCACTGGTGGATCTGTTACAATGTGTCAGTCAGTAATGAATACACCTGTGCTCTAGCAAGGAGATATGGAAAACATGCTCTGATAGGGAGCCTTGAGGACTGGATTTTGAAAATACTGGTTTACTTGCTAAGTTCAGTATGTGAAGAGTCTACTGTGACTTCTAAGTGTAAATTTGGAGCATTGTGGAAAAACAAAACAAAACATTGTTTGCCTGGAATTCCTCCAGTTTCCTCACACAGTTCAAAAAACACATTGGTAGAGTCATTTTCAGCGCCTGATCAACCAATAGGATGACTAAGCTGCAACCGAGGGTGCATGTTTTTTTAGTGAGTGAGCAGTGAGGCTCATCAGACTGGCTCAATGTTGGCCCAGATACAGAAATACTGCAAACATATAAATGCCATATTGAGGATCCAGAACAGAGACCCTTGATCTGTGAGCACTTAAAGTGACCACATGTGGGGAAGCCATCATATAGAGACTTGAAATGCAGTCTAGGGTGTCACAACCAGTAGGGTCAGAGGAGTACCCATACAGTCTGCTCACGCTGGCACTACCTCCTAGAAGACTCTGAGGGCTAGATTTACTAAGCTGCGGGTTTGAAAAAGTGGGGATGTTGCCTATAGCAACCAATCAGATTCTAGCTGTCATTTTGTAGAAGGTACTAAATAAATGAAAGCTAGAATCTGATTGGTTGCTATAGGCAACATCCCCACTTTTTCAAACCCACAGCTTAGTAAATCTAGCCCGGAGTCTAACTGAGGGGGAGGTTTTTGCCAGAGGTGCTTGGTCTTCGCAGCTTCATGACCGCAGGTCGCGGTTCTCCTAGGAGGTGATGAGCGAAACTGTGAAGAAAACCAGGACTATAACTGAAGATGCTTTGGATGAGGAGTACCAGGAAGGGCGAGAGATTAGGAGACAGTAGATCAGTGTGCGGATTAACACAGGAGGCTGGTAGCAATGGTAGCAATAATCTGCAGAGCATTACTACAGGATAGTGGAGTAGACACAGAGGCTGTGATGATCTGCGGATAGATGTGTTGAAGACTTCATAGAACATGTAGCGATAATCTGCAAGCATTACCACAGGATAGTGGGTTAGGCACGGAGGCTGTGATAATCTGCAGATAGATGTGCTGAAGACTTCAGAGAACAGGTAGCAATAATCTACAGAGTGTTACCACAGGATAGTGGAGTAATCACAGAGACTGTGATGATCTGCGGATAGATGTGCTGGAGACTTCAGGGAACAGGTAGCAATAATTTGCAGAGCATCATCACAGGGTAGTGGAGTAGTCACAAAGGCTGCGATGATCTGCGGATAGATGTGCTGGAGACTTCAGAGAACAGGCAGCGAAAAGGAGAGTAGACCTGAAGATCTGGCAACTTGGTAGAGAAGCAGGTGCGTTAAATAGACAGAGCTGACATGCAATCAGCCAATCAAGAGAATGCAGGAAGTATTGAGCAGACCAGGTGTGTGCATGCTCAGTTCACCCAGCAAGTGAATGCAGAAAGAGGGAAACAGGTGAGAACAGTGATCATAATGCAGGTTTAGCTGGTGCAATGTGTGACATGGGGTATCAGGCCTATTGATAAAAATTCTCTGTAAAGAGCTGTGTAACATGTTGAGTGTTGAGGCCATATAATAATAATAATATTAATAATAATTGTTGAAACAAATATTTAAATTGCTTCACATAAAACAGAGATGTATAATAGATTTAAATAAGGTAAAGTACACAATGACATAATAATGTTAAAAAGCCCTGTTATGGGAACAGCAATCTTGACTAATGTGAAAAATCACATCAGAAGGGATAAAAGTACATCAAAGTATTGTGTGACTTCTATGACTGGTACAATAGTAGCATTAATTATATTTTAGACTACAATTTTATGTGCATGAGGAAGAAATATAATAAAACTGAAAATTAAAAAAAATGAACATGTTCACATTGTGAAGGGCTTTGGACTCCAGAAAAACAGGGGTCATAGCAATAGACCTTTACGTGGAAATAAAGGCAAAATTTGCAACTAAAAATTAAAAGGGTTACATACTTGTGTAGACTTTACATCAAGAGTGCCAAAAGCGCACCCCACTAAGGTCATAGCGTAAATAGTGCACCCCACTAAGGTCATAGCGTAAATAGTGCACCCCACTAATGTCATAAAGTAAATCATACTTGCCTACTTTTTAAATCTGTACTCCGGGAGATCCTAGAATACAGATGGCAAAATAGATGAGTGGAAATGGGTTACATTATAAAAATCTCTTTTTTCAGACCCAGAACAATTAGAAGCCTTTGTCTATATATTTACTGACTATTTGCTGACCATAGATGAATGATTCACTAAGGGTGGTTTCTAACTGGAAATAAAAAAAAATATTTTACATTTCAAAATGAAGAATATATAGTGCAAACTATAATAAATGTATGATTTGTGGACAGACACCTTATTAACTGAACATAATAAGTAAAAGCATTTACATGTTTGCATTTGCTAAATGTGATTTCACTATAACTAAGGGACAATCGCCACCTAGTGGAAAACCTGCAGACTTGTAAATTTGCTTTAACAAAGGTATAAAAATTGGTAAACAGTTATCCCGCTTTCTAACTTTTTATAGTGTAAAATGTTATAGGGAAGGATGGCTAATGCAAATAATAATGTAAAGCATTCTAATTGTTTAAAATTTTCCATATCTCCAGCTGGTGTATTGATAATGGTGTATTAGTTACTCACTGACACATTCTAAAGCAGGTGGTACTAATTATTTCTCTTGTGATTCTGTCAGGAGATCTTGAAAACATGCACTGCTAGCGATCCATGATGACTGGATTTGAGAAACAGTGCTGTAATGGATTCATTGAATTTAAAAACTAACAAATAACAAGACGGAACACTGGACTTCAGGATATTCAAACACAATGGTGCTGATGCAAAGTGGTACGTAGACCAGATTGCTTATCTTGCATGAAATTGAAATGCTCAGAAAAGGGGCGGAAGCATATGTGCCTATGCAGAATTGCGCGATTCTGCCTGTGTCTGGAGTGGCGGGACCGGGTAAAGAAGGGACATTTTATCGAAGGTTGAATACACTAAAATCCGTGTTTACACATGCAGACCTGCTGAAACACGTGTCTATGCCTGTTAGGAGGCATATATTGTGCACCTGCTATAGGTACAAACATTGGCTAATGATGGTAACTTGTTGTAAACCGGGCATATATGCTGCTGATGTGGAAATGGATGCATATTGAGATGTGTACAGCTCTGCATATGGGAGGAAATACGTTATTTTTCCATTTTTTTCTCCATATGTTTTCTTTTTTAGAGTAATTTACTCCCATTTTGCGACCAACTCTGCATCTGCCCCACTGTACACTTGCACAAATATGTTTTAATGCAGTAGTCAGTAAATATACAATAGTTGCAATACAGTGCAGTTTGTAAATTCTCCCAGGCAGTGATTATTTCACTTGAACGGATTGTGTGCATCCAAGTAGAAAGCTGTGTCTCCACCTCAGTCTGCTGTGTATTTAGCACTGTTTTCTGATAGGACAATGAGAAAGACAAACTGCAATTCCCTAAAATGTCATGTTCGCAATAAACATTTTCACTGTTAGAAACTATATTTATTGAATGCATGATCCACATGACAGCTGTTGAATCATTAACTAAAATATGTAAAAGGCTAAAACGTTTATTTTATCTAACCAACTTCTGTTCTAGATGATACTTTTTAAACTATTTACTTGTATGTTTATATTTTGCCAGTATTTTTAACTGTTAGTAAGAAATCCATGGAGACCAAGTTTTCCTATAATTCTTAAAATATTTTTTGCAGTAATAAAAGTAGGGCCAGATTAACAATGGGCCTGATGGGGCTGCAGCCCCAGGTCTCTCCTTAGAAATAGGCCCAGGCCAGCCAGGAGCAAAACAAAAATTAAAAAAATGATGTTTTTTTTTGTGAGGGCACCTGGCATGGGGTGGGTGGTGAGGGTTCCCTGGTTGCCAGGCGGTGCTCCTGTCATTGGAAAGCAACAGGCAGTCAATCGCAAGGCTGCCTGTTGCTGAGTGGGGTGGAGGCTGCATCTACAGAGGCTGTGTGTGACTTGTGCTGTGTGACTCATGCTGGACCAACTTCCACCCAGTCCCAGACGGAGGTCAGTGGCATTCAACACAACAGGAGGGAACAATTTATTTTTAACAAGAGATATGTGACAACAGGGGATATGTGACAACAGACCCAAAAGGGGATATGTACATGCATGTGTCAATGCCCCGTGTGTATTAACATAGGGATCAGTTCCTTTTCTTACAACAAAATTACCAACTTTTTCAATGGAGATTATGCCCTGGTGCTACTGACCGTTAACTGTGTTTGACCTGTCAAAGTCGTATAATTGGATGCAAGAAAGTATATTGATTAATATTCTTTTACTGTGTGATTGCGATCAGTACACCACGTAACACGTGGCATGGTGCGATCGCACGATAAAACACGCACGCATACACTCGCATTTTTTACATTCATCTATTTATATATTACATATTTATAATGGTTCCATTCCACATTGGTTTATGAGCAGATGGTATTTGGTTTATAGTTATATATATATATTAAGGTTATATGTACACTTTAATGATATTTAAGGTTCAGGTTACAGGAAATATGTCATGTTTAGTATCATTTTAATCCTCTATTTATCTGCAGTTGTCCGGTTCATTCGCCGAAGGGATCGCACATTGCTTACTCTAGTTAGCGATGTTAGGGAATAAATGGCTAAAATGATACTGTCTGTGTTATGTAAATAGACTAGTTTAAATTTAATTCTAGGCGGGAAAATCGGAGTCATTATCTGGAGAGCAGACCCCCACCCTTGGAGTGTTAACACCCACCTTTGGAGGGGGTTGTTTGAACTGGCGTCTGACCTGCATTACACTGGACCCTCCTGAAGCCTGGACCTATAGAAGCAAGCCACATCATCTGTATTGTTTTCTCTGTATCACTGAGTGTATATATACAGCTCTGCTGGGACCAGCTAACAGTCATCTCTGACCACAGTCTTTTGGACTGAAGTACTGTAGGTGGTACCAGCGGAGCACAGCGGGCGCGGCGGTATGTATGTATTTGGTATAGGCTGTACTGTATTATAATTATGTATTGAACTGCTAAAACTTTTGCTAAAATAAATTGTTTGTGCTTTGAAACCACAAGAAATCGCTTAGACAATGCTTATCGGAAAACGATAAAATTACTTTAATAGACTATTTGTATTTTGAAGTCTGCTCAGATGTATGAACACTTGAAGAAAGATATATATGTAACAAATCTTAAACATTCCCTTTTGGCCAGTTCAGGTGTTAGGAGATATGAAAATGACCAACAACTGATAATCACATTCTCACACATTAACTGCACAGTTTGTTAGTATCAATAAAAATCATATTTTACTCTCTGTATTTGGTGGCGATCTCATGGCTGCCCTATGTATTATTTGGTGGTCAAAAGGTTGCCCTCTGTATTGTGTGGCCGTGACAAGGGTGCTGTGTATTGTGTGGTGGTCACAAGGCTGCTATGTATTGTGTGGCAGTCACAAGGCTGCTGTGAGGTCTTCGCTGCTGTAGCACATCAAGGTTGGATGTGCTGTGAATTCAGAGATGCTCTTCTCCATATCACTGTCGCCTTCCTTACAGCTGAAACAGGTTGGCCATTCTCTTCTGACATCTCTCATTAGCAAGGTGTTTCCACTCACAGAACTTCCGCTCACTGGATGGTAATGGTTTTGGTTTTGAGCATCGTTCTCTGTAAACTCTAGAGACTGTTGTGCGTAAAAATCCCTAGAGATCAGCAATTTATGAGGTACTGAAACAACCCATATGGCACCAACAATCATTTCACAGTAAAAGTCACTCAGGTCACATTCCTTCTCTTCTGGTATTTGGTCTGCATTTTTTTCAAATTTACAATTTTTGACCATGTGTGCATGCTTTTATGCATTGAGTTTTTTCCACGTGAATGGCATTGACTAAACTTAAGTGGATAGTGAATGTGTGTGTATATATGTATATATATATATATATATATATATATATATATATATATATATATATATATATATATAAAATCAACAATATATAGCGCCAGCATGTTCCATAGCACTTTAACATTGGAAACAAGCAGTATTAGAACAATACTGGTTAATTCATACAGACAGAGGTAAGAGGGCCCTGCGCGTAAGCTTACAATCTATGGGACAATGGGAGTTTGATACACAAGGGTAAGTGCTCCATCAGACTGCACATTAGTCCAGCTAGAATGCAGAGATAAAAATTATTTAGTGGGTTGTATGATCAGTCACACAACTATGTTGGTCAGAGGTTTTCATCTTGTGTTAGCTATATAGAGTCTGGTAATATGGTAACCTAGGGAGTTTAAGAGGGTGGTAGAGGAATATTTTTTTTTTAAACTCTTTATTTGAAGAGGAAACAACAGGAACAGTACCGACAACATTTTTGACAAGAAAAAAATCTTAATAATCAAGATGTCTCCTCTTAGTTTTATACTTTTATAACAGTAGGAAGGGTAAGAGGGGAAGGGAGGGTGGGGGAAGAAAGGCACAAGTATTGTTAACAATATAGCTAATAAATAAATAAGCAAGCAAACTTGGAACGTTGCTAGAAAAAGCTGGGACACACAATTACATTGGCTACCCAAAAAAGAAGTAGCATACAGACATTACTCACCAGCAGCGCGCCATATCCAGCCTGGGGGGGGTCGAGAGGCGGCCCAAGAACTATGTTCCATCTGCAGGAGGAGGAGCCGAATTTGATAGGCAGCTACGGCTTTCTAGTAAGTACCACAGGGCCCACACCTTATCAAAATTATATGATTTATCATGAAGGTAGCACGTTATACTCTCCATGCTTGCGACATGTCCTATGTATGACCGTAATTCCTGCATAGAGGGAGTCCTGGGGTCTTTCCAGTGTTTTGCTATTTGGGATTTAGCAGCTGCCAAGATGTGGGAGATAAGCTTGTTAGAGGGCGCACTCTCATCAGGTATAGGGTGGGAGAGAAGGAATGACCAGGGGTCCTTACTTATCTGTTGTTCTGACACAGAGTTTATAAGTGTAAGAACCATGTTCCAGAAAGGAACTATGCGAGGGCAGGTCCACCATATATGTAGCATCGTACCTCTCTGGCCACATTCCCGCCAGCAGCTCGGAGTGCCCGTAGGAAACATTCGAGACAGCTTATCAGGAGTGTAGTACCACCTATAGTACACTTTGTAGGCAGTTTCCTTAATTAATGTAGAGATCGAGCTCTTGGCAATCCCCTCCCTGACCTCTTCCTAGCATAAGTCGTCTGGAGGTGGACCCAAGTCATTTTCCCATTCCCGCTCATGTCGGCCTGGAGTATCGAAAGTATAATCTATGAGCCAATTATAGATCTGGGAGATCATCCCTTTAGTGAGAGGTGAATGTAAACACATGTATTCAAAGGAGGTCGGGGCCCGGAGAGCCTCCTGGGGAAGCAAAGACATGGCGAAGTGTCGAACCTGGAAGTACTCAAAAAAGAGCGGATGAAACGGTTCAAAATTATGATAAAGTTCTGACATAGAAGCCCAAGTTTGATTAACCACCAGGTCTGAAACCACCCGTATTTCCGCCTTTATCCAATGTTTAAATTGCTGCGTTGAATTGCCAGGAGGGAAATGTGGGTTGCCCCAGAGAGGAGTCAGAGGTGAGACAAGGGAGGACAATTTATATTTGACCCGGCATGAGTCCCAGAGGGATAAGCTGAATTTAAGAGATTGAAGAGAGGAGGCTGCTGGTGGTCTATCTATGTTAGCCAAACCCCAGAGTGATGCCATGGAGGGGACCCCAACATAGTGGGTCTCCAGGTCCACCCAGGCTACGGACTGGTAAGGCGCATAGGTTACCGCCACCTGGGTCAAATGGGATGCCAAATAATAGAATTTAATGTCTGGAAAGCCCCTGCCTTCCCGGACCCTGGGCTTTTTAAGCACTGCTATCGAGATTCTAGGGGGCTTGGCACGCCATATAAACTTTAGGAAGGAGGAATGTAAGTCCCTAAAAACAGAATCGGGGACCCTCACCGGAAGAGTCTGGAAAAGATACAGAAGTTTAGGGACTAAGTTCATCTTAATAGCAATAATCCTCCCCAGCCACGATATGATATAGCTCTTACAAGTCTCCAAGTCCTGTTTGATTTTTGACAGAAGGGGGGGGAAGTTTTCCCGATACAATCTCTCATAGGACGGGGTGATATAAACTCCAAGATATTTGATCTTATTTACCTGCCAGCGTAGTGCGAAATTAGTCTGTAAACTGGTCCTAAGGGAAGGGGAAGCGTGGAGGAGCATGGCCTCAGATTTAACAAAATTAATTTTATAGCCAGACAGGAAGCCATATTCATCCATAAGTTTATATAGGGCGGGTAAAGACTCCTGAGGATTCGTCAGAGAAAGAAGTATGTCATCTGCGAAGAGAGAGACCTTGATTTCCCGTGGCCCCACTGTCACACCTGCGATCGACGTCGACTGTCTAATCATCGCTGCCAAGGGTTCTATCACTAGTGGCAAAAATTAAGGGCGAAAGGAGGCAGCCCTGCCTCGTCCCATTGGAGAGGAAGAGAGGGTTGGAAAGAGACCCATTAACCAGCACCCTAGCTTAATGATTTGAACAAGGTCAATTGCGCGGCGAGTATTATCCCCCACCTGATCATAATGGATTAGATCCGGAAGGACTCCATTCAGATGGGTAGCCAGGATCTTTGCATATAACTTAATGTCAACATTAAGAAGGGAGATGGGACGGTAGCTTGCACAGTCGCTAGGGTCTTTCCCCTACTTATGTATAACTACAATACGTGCCTCAAACATTGATTTCGGGAAGGGTTCACCATGGAAGACAGCATTGAACAGGGAGCGGAGGTAGGGAACCAAGGTCTGGGAAAATCTTTTAAAGTAGGCTGCGGAAAAGCCATCAGGCCCTGGGGCCTTGGAGGTCTTTTGGGCCTTGATAACTGCCAGTATTTCCTCCAATGTTATCTCCTCATTTAGTTGTTGGATTAGGCTACTGGAAAGGGTAGGGAGGTTCGCTTGCCTCAAGAACGCTGCTATTGTATCCGCAGGGGGGGGCACTCCCGGGATTTAGAGCATCCAAGTTATACAGTGTAGAATAAAATTTCTGAAACTCTCGGCCTATCTGGTCGGGGCGGTAAATAGGTAAGCCGAAAGGAGACTTCAGGGCCATGACGTTGTTTTGAGATCTATGGACCCTTAGACGGGAAGCTGATATTCTGTCAGCTTTATCTCCCTTCTCATAGAACGTCTGCCTCAGCCGTTTCAGGGCCGAGGCAGTGGATTCAGAGAGAAGGAGGTTCAAATCAGATCTCACCTTTAGAAGTTTGGTCAGTACCTCTTCATCTGGGGATAGTTTATGCTGTCTCTCCAGAGTCTGGAGTTGAATAGTTAGTGATGCACGTTTAGACGTGGCCAACTTCTTACGGCTGATAAGATGGCCTCGCACCACCGCCTTATGGGCTTCCCAGAGGGTCATGGGGGAAGTATCAGGGAGGTCATTAAAGAGAAAATACTCATCTAGAAGGGACTGGAGCTGTAAGGTAAGTGACTGATCATGGAGAATGGAGGCATTAATACGCCACGAGGCGGGGTGAGGGCGGGGCACTATGTCTGATAGGTCAGCTGATATAGGAGAATGGTCAGACCAAACCATCGGGTGTATGTGAGCCTCCCTGAGTCTTAATGACAAATCGTGGCTGAGGAAGACCATGTCTATACGTGAGTAGGTACCATGAACCGGGGAGTAAAATGTGTAATCTCGGGATGAGGGTTCCCTGAGCCTCCAGGAGTCAAAGAGGAGATGATGAGAAAGAAGGGATACCAAGGCCTTAGATTTACGGGACTCTGAGCCACTGACGGGGGGAGCAAAGTGGACGATCTATCTATAGTATCATCTACTACAACATTAAAGTCCCCTGCCATAATCACTTCTCCCTGGCGCACCTGAGAGAGCAAAGAGTCTAGGGCAGCAAGAAATGAATGCTGGTTTTGGTTTGAGCCATACACATTAACTAGGGTGCATAAAGTATTATTGAGTTTGCCCGCTAGGATTAGAAATCGACCATCAGGGTCAGAATGAGATGTCAAAAGCTCAAATGTTACGTGGGATGCAAAAAGTGTAGCTACTCCCCATTTTTTCTGTCTGGGGTCACAAGCATGGAAAGCAGAAGGGTACCGTTTAGATTTCAGTTCTGGATGTGAATGACGGGTAAAATGTGTTTCCTGAAGAAAACCTATATCTGCTCTGTGTTGTTTAAGTGTGAGATAAAGTGTTGTACGCTTTTGTGGGCTGTTCAAACCTTTAACGTTCAATGAGAAGATCCTAAGAGCCATCTGAAGGTGAAGACAGGGCCGCCTCAGGTCCCCCAGCGAGGACTGGTCGCACTACAAAACAAAATAATCCCAAGTTAACACAAGTGCAATAAGAACAAAAAGTATGAAGAAGTGCCTGAGGTAAAAAAAAGGAGAGGAAGGAAAGGAGAGGGAAAAAAGGGGAGTGGGGTAGTGTACAGGGCCAGCGTGTGAGGGCACACCTGGTCCATGAAGCCGGCCAGGGAAGGTACAGGGCAGTGCCAGTGGCAAGGGAGGGCCGGGCAAGGGCAATATACCCATTATGGGAACGTGGTCAGGGAAACGGACACCTAAAAGGCCTGGGAGAACCAGCCGAAAAATGTGGACATACACATTACCTCCCAGCCAGGGTCAGAGAAGCAATATAGCAAGCTAGATGGGAAAGGAATGTCGTGAGGTAAGAAGGTCAAACCACTACCCAAAGTCAGTAAAACGGCCACACATAGCTATAGAAAATTAACTGAGGGCAGTAGATGAGTAGCATAATGATACAATTAGAAAATAATACAATATAGTAATCACACAGAAAGTTAACAAACAGATTAACGCAACATCTGGGGCCAATGGCCCCTACTTCCTCCCAATCTACATGAGGAAGACCGAAAACCAGCGGTCAGTCATGTAGAGAGAAGGAACGAGAAACTGGGTGGTTTCAGAAGCAAAGAAAACAAGGAAACACAGTGAGCATATATCAAGGCTGTGGAACAGTAAGAGATGGTTTAGCGGTTCTTGTCACAGTCGACCACTCTTTAGTTGGAGGCTTCCGAGAGGCAGAGGCGGATCCCGTAGAGCTGGGCTGTGATCCCGATGCCGCCGGGAGAGAATGAGAAGTCGAGGCCTGGAGACCCAGAGTTCCAAGGAGCTGGACTGCTTCCGTCATTGAACGAGCAGAATGAAGCTTGTTATGATGCCAGACCAAAAGGCAGAACGGAAAGCCCCATCGATAGCGGATGTTATTGTCCCTGAGAATAGATGTCGCCGGTTTCAATTCACGCCTCTTGAGAAGCGTAAGTGGAGCAATGTCCTGGAAAATCTGCAAGGAGGCATCCTCAAATGTAATTGAGTCAGTCTTACGAGATTCCCGCAGGATCGCTTCCTTAGTGGTATAATAGTGAAAACCGAGGTTGAGAGGACTCTTGAGAGCAAGGGGGAAGAGCTCTGTGGGCCCTGTCCAAGAGAAGCTGATCCTCTGGGGTAGCGGGAGCTAGGCCGGCAAAGAGTCTTTTGAGATATTGGTCTAGGAGGGATTGATCCACCTCCTCAGGGATACCTCTGATGCGTAGATTATTACGCCTGGCCCTGTTCTCTTGATCTTCTTGTTGTTCCTGCATATGAAGCATATCTTGTTTCAATTGTTGGATGTCGTTCACCGTGTCCTTGTGGGAAGAAGCAGCTTCATCCATTTTAGTTTCCAAGTGATCCGTCCTATTCCCAAGGTCCTGGACCTCCGCCCTTAGTGATCTGATAGCTTTCTGCACTTCTGATTGGACAGCCTGCACCGATTTCCTTGTCTCCTTAACCTCCCGAAACAGGGATTGTAAATCCTTGCGAGTCAATGGCGAGGAATCTGAGTCGTCAGAGTCAGAATGAGCTTTGCGTTGTGAGGAAGAGGTGCTTGGGGTCTTAGCCTCTGAAAACCCAAATTTCTTAAGGCTCTGAGAAAGATCCGGACCACCCGTCTTCCTGCCACCCTTCGGCATGGTATACTCAGGGGGTCAGTCACCGATAGATAAACCAGGGAGAGCTGTTGTGAAGGTTTCTGTATTTAGATTTAGATTTAGATTAGAAAAGAAGACATCTCCACGACATTCCAAGCGAGAGCCCTGGCGCAGGGGCCATGCGGAGCGTCGTAACTTGCTCCAATTGCTCCATGTCGCGGCTTATATTAAAGCAGAGCAATGTCCAGCCAGGCAGTTGTGAGTATGAGGAAGGGTGTCCGGGAACGTTGCACCTTGTGCGCTTGGATGGAATAAATACCCAGAAACAGGAGAAGGATGCCGTCCTGGAGATATATGCTCTTTCGTGACAAAGACAACAGATAGGTGGTATAGAATGGCCAACTATGGTGAAATGCTCAGACCCTCTTTGTGGAGACTCTCCGGGAAGAACGCAGGAGGATAGATGGGTACTGATATTATGGATCCTATTATCTCTTGCAGCCTCAGAGCCTCTCTTTGTAGATGGGGATCTACAGCTTTAGCAATAGAGATTGTAGTACCGAGTATCGGCCACTGTAGGGCAGCAGAATATTATAGAACACAGCTTGCAGCCAACACTATGTGGTGAGATTGCACAGCAGGAGCAGTACACAGGAGATTGACAGATGCGAGAGCCTGCAGAGGGATGCTGCCTCTCACCAAGTCTCCTGTCAGGTTGCATCAGCCACTTCTGCCTTGCCTCCAGCAGGGACCCTCTCAGAGGAAAGGCTCCAGAGAGACCATGGGTCAAAGCCTGTTGCCTAGGCACTCCAGGGGGGTCCAGGCCGCCGGATCTAGGGATCCACCTACCCCAGGAGAAGGAAGGATGGGATCGCTGAGGCCATGCCCCCACCGGATGCATGACAGCTGGAGGGGAGCAATCACCCAGCTCCGAGGACCGCCGACCGGAAGTAGGCCTCTTCTCCTCCAGGCCACCTCGGGACAGTCCCACACAGCACCGCAACCTTGGACACAGGCGCCCAGACTGAAATCGGTGTCCCCGGCTACAAGGTAAGTGCCTAGATGGAGGGGGGGCTGAGCGGGCAGCGGGACAGGCAGGAGCCTCCGGACTCCACGTAGGGCAGATGAGAGGTGACCACAGCGGGTGTTCAGCGGGTGTTCAGCGGGCGGTCAGCGGGCAGTCAGCGGGGGCCACTTATACAGACAGGCACTGAAGAGCAGGCGGCAACAGGGAGCCACAGTCACACCAAACGGGCCCGTGCCTCCTCCAGACTCCTCCCACGCCGCGACCGGAGGTCCCTCCGGCCGTCTCACAGACTCCCCCGCCTCCCAGATGTAATAAGGGAGAGAGCGGGGATTGAATTTTGGCGCAAGACCTTTGTTTTTAGAGCTTTTTTAGGCTCGTTGTCGGGTGCTCCTGCAAAGCGTGTCTACCTAGTATGGCGTCCTGGCCACGCCCCGGTAGAGGAATATTTTAAGATTGTCTGAAGAGGTGGGTCTTCAGAAAATGCTTGAAGATTTGAAGACTAGAGGAAAGTCTTATTGTGCGTGGGAGGCACTTCCACAAAGTGGATGCAGCATGAAAAAAGTCCTGTAACCAGGAATGGGAGGATGTGTGCAGAATGGAGATGTCGAGTTGGGAGATATTTTGAGACAAGTGAGTAGATGTATGTTGGTGCAATTTTGTTGATGGCCTTGTATGTTAGGAGAAGCATTTTATAATGGATTTGTTGAAATACAGGTAACCAATGTAGATACTGACAGAGTGCAGAGCAGAGAAAGGACAATTTGCAAGGAAATTCTATCTAGCCGCTGCATCCAAAATAGTCTGATTTTGGGAAGCCCAGTAAAGAGGGAATTGCAGTAGTCAATGCGGAAGATGAGGAGTACATGAATTAAAGTTTTTGCAGTGTCCTGTCTAAGATATGTACGTTTTTTTGGAAATGTTTTTTAGATGTATGCTGCATGATGTAAATATAGAGTTGATGTGGGGAAAAAAGGATACTTACGAGTCAAAGATTACACCTAGGCAGCGAGTTTGCAGGATGGGATTATTGGTCGTGTTATCAACAGAAATAGAAATGTTAGGCAAGAAGCTTTTGTTGGTGGGTGGGGATATTGTTTATTATGTTTTTAAAAGATTGAGTTTGAGTTGGCGAGAAGACATCCTAGATGAAATGGCAGAAAGACAGTAACACGAGAAACAGATGGTGAGAGATCAGGAGAGGATAGATAAATTTGTGTATCATCTGCATAGAGATGATACTGAAATCCAAAGGAGCGTATTATTTTTCTAAGAGAAGCGAAGTAGATAGAGAATAGCAGAGGACCTAGGACTGAGCCTTGTGGTACTCCAACTGATAAAGGAAGCTGAGCGGTGGTGGATCCAGAGAAATTAACACTGAAAGAGCAATTAGCTAGGTAGGATGAGAACCAGGATAGGACAGTGTCTTGAAGACCAAGGGATTGTAGCATTTGTATGAGGAGAAAGTGGTCAACAGTGTGAAATGCAGCAGAGAGATCCAGGAGAATTCGAAGAGAGTAATGGCCTTTAGTTTTAGCTGTGATCAAAACATTCACAACCTTGGTCAGGGCAGTCTCTGTGGAGTGTTGAGAGCGAAAGCCTGACTGAAGAGGATCCAATAGGTTGTTTGCAGAAAGAAAGCGTGTGATCAATATAGATACATACAATAGACAGTGTTTTTATATATATATTTATACTTTGATTCAAGTTAAAAAAAAAATATTAATTTTCTTAAGTTGTCAGCACCCTGTACTTTTTTCAATATTAATAACCTGAAAATGACCATTTTTCATGTATGTTTCTGTTAAAGCACTTTATAAAAACCCTATGCTGGCTCGAATTATTTCTAAAATACAGTACAGCTTTGAAATGGAGATGATAGACATGCCATACTCCACTTCTGCTTCGGCCCCTATCATGAAGTGATTCAAGTGGCATGTATACATTACAGAGGGAGCGGGTGCAAATAGCCGGTCATCTTCCCACTCTCCCAACCACTCACTCCTGGCTTTACCTGATTTCCCCCCACGGCATCTTTTGGACGTTCTATGTTTTTATGATGTGCATTGCAATGTTTTTTTGTTTTGTTGTGTCTTTTCTATTTTCAGAATGTATAGATTTATATTTGTTGTAATACTCATTGAGCACCCCCCCCCCGTATTGCCCATTGTCGATTCGCCTTCTTTTTTTCTGTACCCCAAATATTTTTCAAAAACTTCAAATAAAAATTATTGATGAAAAAAAGTACTTTTTAAATAAAAATAATCAACCATTGTATTTTTGTCTTTAATGGTCAATAAAAGAACATACCTTTACATCTCATCTGTCCTGATTCGATCAGGATAGTCCTGATTTTAGGGGACTATCTTGATCGGCCAGGAACTTACCCCAGCATGAGGAATAGCTGGAATGTATTTCCACTCTTCACCTTACATACATGCTGTGTGAACCAGTTAGTGTTGCACTCTTTATATAAGGGAGGATGGGAGAGATATGTAGGTGGTTGGAGGAATGTGCCAGCTATGCCCTCCATGGTGCAGGCCATGGTCACACACATAAGGCCACACCGACACATCACTGGCCACACCTCAGGTGGGACGGCACTTCTTACAACAGGCCCTTTATAATTTTCAGCCCCAGGCCCATGTGGCCCTTAATCTGGCCCTGAGTAATGGAACTCATTTATTTAAGTATTTCTTCAAACATAGCTGTAAAATATAAGAACAAACTTTTACACTAAACTGGTGCCACAGCTTCTACCAATGACTAATAAGAGTATCATTGGATGGTACTTTTTCATAAACATGTCCCATAGGAGCAAAATTAAGTTATGGCTAGTTCACATGGGCATGTTTTGGAATGTTGTCTGCATGCTTGTTCCAATTTAGAAGTACATTTAAAATTTATTTTTGGACTGTTTTTGGTCCACTTTTTAACTTGCATTTGTTAAATACTGCATATGTATTAAATTTTACTGTGTTTTTCATGCATTTTATATGCATGTTTCTTTGCAGCATTTTCCAGTAATTTCCGTAAATAAAGAGACCTCATTGTTGCTGATAGAGGTGGATTTAGCAATGATACATGAAAACCATAGACACAGCAAAAGATTTGACATGTCAAAACTTTTAAAAATGCATAGCATTGTGTTAAGAAAAACACAAAAACCTGTTTACTTAAATCGCTCATGTAAGCCACTCAATAAAAATCAATTATTTAAAATGAGGACAAGTTTTACAAGTATTTAAGAACATATCCAATGCATAAGAATCACAGAAAGACATGCTCCAGTAAACAAACCCTAAAATAGCAATAAACAACTGTATAGAATCCTATAGGAGCGGTTATAATTTCTTTACAGAGTCATAGAAAAAACATCAATAAAATACTTAATTTTGGTGATGGTAATTTTCTAGGATATCTCTCTCAAGAAACATGTAAATGAGAGAAAAAGAACACAATAGTGCAATATTGTCTGTAGTGATAGACATATGTAACAATGTCCCACTTAAAGTTCTTAGTAGTTGAAAGAACCCACACTTTCTTCTAGAGATGAGCGCACTCGGATTTCCTGAATCCGAGCCCACCCGAACGTTGCCGATCCGAGTCGGATCCGAGACAGATCCGGGTATTGGCACCAAATGAAAACTTGAAAGAGAGGCTCCGAGTCATAATCCCGTTGTCGGATCTCGCGATACTCGGAACCTATAAATTCCCCGCTAGTCGCCGCCATCTTCACTCGGGCATTGATCAGGGTAGAGGGAGGGTGTGTTAGGTGGTCCTCTGTCCTGGTAGATCTCGTGCTGTGCTGTTTAGTTCTGTGTTGTGCTGTTTAGTTCTGTGCTGTGCTGTGCTGTGCTGTGCTGTGTTCTGCAGTATCAGTCCAGTGGTGCTGTGTGCTGTGTTCTGTCAATTTTGAGTTCAGTGGTGCTGCTGGGTCCTGTGCTGTGTCCTGTTCAGCCCAGTGGTGCTGTGTCCTGTGCTCTGTGCTTCTAAGGGCATAGTTATTTTATTTCCCCATTATTCCCAAGTGTTTTAAAAAATAAAAAAAAGTTATAAAAAAAAATACAAAAAACAAATTAATTACAACAAAATTTGCAAAACCAATCCTGCAGTATAAGCCCATTGGTACTGCAATATTACCAAGTTCACACATTCAGCAGTAAAAGTCCAGTGGTACTGCAATATTACAAAGTTCACAAATTCTGCAGTATATCAGTCCAGTCCAGTGGTGCTGTGTCCTGTGCTCTGTGCTTCTAAGGGCATAGTTATTTACCCATTATTCCCAAGTTTTTAAAAAATAAAAAAAAAGTTATAAAAACACACTAAAAAAATAAATTTTAAAAAAAAATAATTATAACTATCTTGCAACTATTTTTTTGGCATTGTGTGACCATTCAACAGTCATTTGCCATGTTCAAAAAGTAAAAGAAAATGCCAACAAATTCAATAAATTAAATCAAAAGTTAAATGCCCTGTCATTATTTAAAACAAGAGGTTTTGACGTGCTAGAATTAGTGTAGTGTAAGATGTTATAAACACTATACTTGGAACTTGGAGGAGGTATTGTGGCCCCGGTATCAAATTGTGTACCGGGGCCACCCCACTACGCAGTCCAGATACTTGTTTGGTGGAATTCTGACCAGTTGAGGGTTTTATTATTATATTGTGGGGAGCACTCTATACCACACTACCACTCTATACCACTCTATTTAATACTTTAATTCTATTTAATACTTTAATTCTATTACTAATTCCCGTAAAGAGGAACTGCTGCTTCTATTTAATACTTTAATTCTATTAGTAGTTACCATAAAGAGGAACAAATTAAACAAATTTTACCAAAAGTATAATATGACTTACAAACACTACACTTGAAAGATGGAGCCTTTAAATGAAAAAGTCACTCTTCATTGCACGACTATGTGCAACAGGGACAGTTTTTTGGTTTACAAAGTCAACCAATAACACTTCGACCCTGTCTGTCTTTAACATACTTGATGGGATCTCAATGATGAATGCTCTGTACCATGGTTGGAGGAGGTATTGTGGCCCCGGTACCAAATTTAGTACCGGGGCCACTCCACTATGCAGTCCAGATAGAGGTGCATCAGATATTAAACAACGTTGACTGTTGCTGCAAAATTTTTAAATAATATTGTGGGGAACACTACACTACGCAGTCCATAAACTTTTTGGGTGGAATTCAGACCCGTGGAGGGTTTTTTAATAATATTGTGGCCCCGGTAAAAAATTGTGTACTGGGGCCACCCCACTACGCAGTCCAGAACCTTTGTTTTTGTAATTCAGACCCGTGGAGGGTTTTTTAATTATATTGTAGGGACCACTCCTCTACGCAGTCCAGATAAATTTATTGGTGCGATTCATACAAGTTCAGGGTTTTTAATTTATATTGTGGTGACCACTCCTCTACGCAGTCCAGATACATTTATTGGTGCGAATCATACAAGTTCAGGGTTTTTAAATTATATTGTGGTGACCCACTCCTCTACGCAGTCCAGGTACATTTTTTGGTGCGATTCATACCAGTTGATGGTTTTCTTATTATATATATTGTGGTGATCACTCCTCTACGCAGTCCAGATACATTTATTGGTGCGAATCATACAAGTTCAGGGTTTTTAAATTATATTGTGGTGACCCACTCCTCTACGCAGTCCAGGTACATTTTTTGGTGCGATTCAGACCAGTTGATGGTTTTCTTATTATATTGTGGTGACCAACTCCTCTGCGCAGTCCAGGTACATTATTCGGTGCGATTCATACCAGTTGATGGTTTTCTTATTATATATATTGTGGTGACCACTCCTCTACGCAGTCCAGATACATTTATTGGTGTGAATCATACAAGTTCAGGGTTTTTAATTTATATTGTGGTGACCACTCCTCTACGCAGTCCAGATACATTTATTGGTGCGAATCACACAAGTTCAGGGTTTTTAAATTATATTGTGGTGACCACTCCTCTATGCAGTCCAGTTACATTTTTTGGTGCGATTAAGACCAGTTGATGGTTTTCTTATTATATTGTGGGGGCCACTCCACTACGCAGTCCAGAAAGATACCTCGTTGCAACGTTTTGGACTAATAACTATATTGTGAGGTGTTCAGAATACACTGTAAATTAGTGGAAATGCTTGTTATTGAATGTTATTTAGGTTAATAATAGCGTAGGAGTGAAAATAAGCCCAAAAACTTGATTTTTGAACATTTTATGCTTTTTTCAAAAAAAATCCAAATCCAAAATCTTAAATCCGAACCAAAACCTTTCGGCAGGTGTTTTGCAAAACAAATTCGATCCCAAAACATCACAAAAATCCGGATCCAAAACACAAAACACGAGACACCAAAAGTTGCCGGTGCACATCCCTACTTTCTTCCTTGTTTGAGGCCCCCTAGTGTAGGGCTACTCACTAGAAATATAAGGAATATGGGCACATCAGCATGGATTTCTTATTTCTTTTATCTTTTTCTTTAGTATCTTCCTCCACACATTATATGAGGGTCACCATCATACCATAAAAGAAAAAATAATAAACCCTAATATACATTGCATTGCAGGTAATATAGTAGTGGCCAAATATGGTCAGAACATCATGGGGATCATTTAAGATCAGATGATGTGAAGTTTCTCAAAAGTTGTTTGTGATGTCACCCATCTGCTTTACAGATGGATTGGCCATTTATGGATCTAGAGAAACAAAAAGACATTGTGCTGAGCATTGTATGGCACCAAAGGTTTTATGCCATACTCCTTTGTATTCTGCCACCTACTTTCTGGCCATGTTCAACCTCCAAAGCAACTGCAATTATTTAGTTTTCTTGTAAAAAGTATTAGAAGTACTTAAAACAGTGCTCATTCTGATGACTACTGCAGAATACTGATCCCAGTTGAGTTTCTTATATATAATTCAGAATCCCAAGCTGGCGGCTTCTGTAAAGTACAAAGACCTTTCTCTGGTGAGCACTGTCAAGTAGCTTATCTCTGATGGCTACAGGGCCGGACTGGGACTAAAAATCAGCCCTGGCATTTAAAGCACGCAGGCCCACCTCTGTTGATTAGCAGGAAAAAAAAATGTGTGCCGCAGTGCAGTGGCGGTGCCGCCAAGAACTTAGCTACATTATGTTGGGGGCATGGTCAAAATGGTGCGTTGATACATACATTATAATAAAACATTACATTTATCAGACCCTCCCCATCCACATTACGCCATCCCCCCAGATACATTATGACACCCCCAGCCCACTGTACTTATCTATGCTTCTGATGCTGCTGACATTCCTGTAGAGTGAGCAGGGAAGCTCTTAGTCTCATGAGATTAATAAATCCCGTGAGACTTAGAGCTCCTCGGCTTGCTCTGCAGGCTGTGCCCTGTCCGGGACGGAGCACAGATCCTCCTGCTGACCAACTGGATTAAGGCTCGGGGGGCCCGGGCACTTAAGTCAGGGGGGCTCCTATGATGTAATTTGGCTATTAGACAAATTTTTGACAAATACAAAGGCAATACTGTGTGCACTACTGTTAGGTGCACACAGTTCTGCCTTAACAAGCAGTACAGTGTGAAGCAGGACATATCTCCCAACTGTTCTTGTAGTCAGACCAAATCCCGACTAAGTGGGACAGTCACCCACCAAATTCAGAACAGTTGGCAGACTGTCCTGGTCTCTCCTACCTGTCTTGTCATGGTCACCACTTGTGGCTGCTGGTGTCTTTAGATCAGTTGCTGCTTGTCTGGATCCTGGAATGCTGGATGCCCTATTTGGAGGAAAAAATGAGCACTCATATATATCCCCTGTCACACATATAGATCCCCTGTCACACATATAGCTCCCCTGTCACACAAATAGCTCCCCTGTCACACATATAGCTCCCCTGTCACACAAATAGATCCCCTGTCACACAAATAGCTCCCCTGTCACACATATAGATCCCCTGTCACACATATAGCTCCCCTGTCACGTATATAGATCCCCTGTTACACATATAGCTCCCCTGTCACACATATAGCTCTCCTGTCACACATATAGATCCCCTGTCACACAAATAGCTCCCCTGTCACTTATATAGATCCCCTGTCACACATATAGATCCCCTGTCACACAAACTAACCGTCACCCCTCTTACCTTGTGCCCTCCGTGGCGCGCTGTGTAGTCTCTCCTAACACATGGAGCTCGTCCCATGTGACATCTCCAGAGCCATTCATAGAAGAGTGGGGAGGAGGGGAGGTGCGGCCACACCAGGAAGTAAGTGTAGTGCCGACCCCACCGCTCAGCACACAGACTGTTATGCCGAATTCTGGCATGACAGTCTGTGTGCTGAGCGATGGGGCCGGCCAGCTAGTAACCGGCCCATCTGACCATCGGCCCTTCTGGCATTTGCCAGAAGTGCCAGATGGTCAGTCCGGCCCTGGATGGCTAGAGTAAAATAAAGAGCTTTTACCCCATTCGTATACCATATAGAGCCCATTCTCTGGTAACTAATGTGCAATTGAGAGCCCATTCTCTGGTGGCTATTATACAGTACAGAGCAGTACCATGGTAGCAGGTACACAATACAAACACCATTCATTGTGTAGACTGAAGAGACCCGTCCATACTGGCTGGATACAGAGACCAATTTCTTGTGGTTTGATTGCAGTACAGAACATTCTCTGATGGCTACATAGACAATATTCCATGGTGGTCAGTGTACAATACTGATACAATGCCCTATGATATAGTTGTATAAATTATTGGAATGGGAAGGCAACACAATAGTAAACATTGTGCAACATTTTATTTATTTGTTTAAAATCTTTATTGTATTTTATTTTGAACAATAAAAAAAGAGTTACATAAAAAAGGCAGAGATTTTAATGTCATTTTGAACACTATTTTTCCCCTCATTTCCACTATTTTTTTCCCTCTGTTGTGTCATATAATATAACACATTCTGGGCTTGATTGATCAAGGAACATGAAATGAAAGTATTATTTTTTTAAAACGCATGTAAATCGGGCATACGTATGTCCATATTTAACTACAAGCGGATCTGAAGAACTGTCTCCTTTCCCTTATTGAGACAGACACAACACTCTGCTGGATACGTACAATACATGTTCAACATAAAGTCCCATCAGAACACAGATGGTCAAAGTGTTATATAAATATATTTATATATTTATATTTAATAAAATGACTTCTAGTCCCTCCTTATTTTGCTTTGCTGCTGGTTTTTCCCTGGTTCAAGCTGCTGAAAACTAACTTCACAGTATTACTTAGTAGAAGTTGAACATTTGGTTAATGCTACACTCCAGAGGATTTTAATGATTAACACTATAGGGCTGATTCATGTTCAGACGTATGTTCCTTTACGTAGCGTATTTTGCATGAAATAGCTCTGCGCATGGCCAGAAATGGACATTACGCCGATGAACGCAATTTCATGCAATTTATGTCGGAATGCAAATGACACTTGCGACTCTCTACGACTTGAGAGGCAGAATGATGAAGGGAAGGGGCAGACTAACGTAGGCCCTGTACAGTAATGGCGTTCCGACGTAGATGCGGACGATTCAAGTCCTGTGTTTGTCATAAGTAAGCTTGTTTTCACTTATATATTTTGCACCCACTAGAGGTCAGGTGTAAATGTTGGCTGATAGTGATGACTAACAAGGCATACTCTTTGAATTAAAACTTACAATTATATGTACAGTACGCCTTGAAGTCATTTACCATTTATGTGAAAGTTAATATAAAAAAAATAAAAAATTTAAATCTTTGAAAATAAATATTTCTGTAAATGATTGTACTATTAAGAGTTGTTAATTTATGTCATGAAATTATTTTTATGTGTTCTGATGTGACGTTTTATTGTGCGTATACTGTAGTCTGTTCTACAGTCTGTCTACATACGGACAGTACTGTTTAGGCAGAGCATACTTAACTCAGACTCAAATCGAAACGTACCTTGATATACCTTTGGATTTGAATATGGTTGATTGATGCTCAAGTCCCTTGCTCTTTCTTACATCAACTTATGTGCAAGTTGCGCTCTGACGTGAATCAGAAACTAAATGTGCAAAGACCTTAAACCCTAATTTTGCCTCTTTCTCTAATTTAATTTTGCCTGTTTAAAAATAGTTGGAGTGCAGCAAACTGAAAATAGAATTGAATCCAGAAGCTCTGCAACTCATATATAGGCTGCTAGCTTTATTCTAATTATCTGCAATTACTAAGCCTTGATTGATAGGCAATATTTTAATTCTACTTAATTTTAGTTTTTGGATTGTTAGTTTGTGTTATAGAGTTAGCTATCTAATTTTGATCTAACTGCATTATTTTATAAAAAATGTTTTACATATGTTAGAATATTTCATAAAACAACATGGAGTAGTAAGTAACTTTAGTGACTGGTAATGTTAAGGTATTTAAGTGACCTCAATATTTTATGTACTCTATTTTCATAAAATAAACTGCTCTGACCTCTGCTGGATAAAACAGGAACGTAAAGCTACAATTTATTGCTGCCCACAAAAGCCAAGACCTACTATATAAAGAAACTATACTGAATATGTAGCAAGATTTTGTCCTTATATAACACCGAATATTCTGTAAATGCATACATTTCTGTTTTTCACTTCTTGATCTCTCTCTGTAGATAAAGGCCTGCTGACACACGTGTGTGTATTTCTGAAAGACCTATATCGCCAACTATTTTAAAAGAAGCTGCAAGAGGCATATATATAATTCCATTCCATTCCAGATATAATAAGGATTCTGGTATGAAATAATTCCAGAGCAATCTGATGTAATGTATGTCTTGGTAATCAACAAAACTCAAAGGTGAAATATTTAAATATTGGGACTGTCCCTGATAGGATTTTGGTGCTATTGTGGTTTGGACAGGTAATGGGTGGATTTACTTTGTCCCAGTTTTGATTTTTTCTATACTGAGAGGCATGCAACCAAGTTAATGCCATTTATGTTTACTAAGCCAGCATAGTGATTCCACCATGCCAGTGGTTACCAAACTTTTGCAGTTCGCGGCACCCTTAGAGTCTCCATAATTTTTTCAAGGCACCCCTCCAAAATAATTACAGAGCAGTCCCGTTTTATAAGTAGTTGGGTCAAATAAACGTAATAAGTATTTAGGTCAGGACAGCAATACTTATTTAGTTGTATTCAAAAATAATGCACATAAATCCAAGGGAAAATAATATTTTTATATATTTTTTTCAATTATATTTCTGTCAAAGAATATTTTACAGCTAACTCACTCTGTGCCCTCCTTCATCTCCACACACTCTGTGCCCTCCTTCATCTCCACACACTCTGTGCCCTCCTTTATCTCCACACACTCTGTGACCCTGCATTCACACACTCTGTGACCCTGCATCCACACACTCTGCCGCCTCTGCATCCACACACACTGCCGCCCCGGCATCCACACACTCTGTGCCCTTGCATCCACACACTCTGTGCCCCAGCATCCATATACTCTGTGCCCCTGCATCCACTCACTCTGTGCCGCTGTATCCACTCAATTTGCCGCCTCTGCATCCACACATTCTGTGCCCCTGCATCCACACACTCTACCGCCCCTCCATCCACTCACTCTGCGCCCTCTGTGCATCCTCACACTGCCCCTTCTGCATCCCGGGGGTCAGGAAGAGAAAAAATGAACAACAAAAAAAAAAACTTACCAATCCGACGGTGCCCGGGATGCAGCATCCTCCTCTCTCCTACCACTTGTAACTGATGTCATCATGCCCGGCATTCAGTGAGAAGCAAGGAGGGAAGATGCTTGGTCCCGGGCGCCGCCAGATTGGTATGTTTTTTTTTCCCCGCTCTTTACTTCTCTTTCTGGCCGCGGCACCCCTGTGACAGCGCCTGTGGCACCCCTGGGAGCCACAGCGCACACTTTGGGAACCGGTGCACTATGCTATATTACTGTATGTAGGTTCTTCCCTATGGTACCTACTTCTGGATGTTTTTCTCCCAGGCTACCTCAACTCTCTCCATCTCCAATTAGCTTCAGCAATACAGCAGAGGTTGATGCACTTTTAGACCCTATCTGCCACTTTGCTTCAGACTTGGTCTATGTGTAACTGACTTGGTCTATGTGTTATGGACAATGTGTTAGGGCATCCTGCCTAACAAGTGTTCAGGGCTAGTGCAGAGGTGGATAGGAGGACTATAACATTGGTGGGCAGGGCGATCTGTCCACCTTGTGGATTTGGCAGACCTGTAACAACCCTGGCAGTTCTACGAGGGAAATGGGAATATCCAATTAAATGGTATAAATAGGAGGAAAAAAGTATGGTTGCCTGCAGTACTAATTATATTTTTCAGAGAATAGTTTTAAAAATCACGTTGAAAACCAATTGATCCTGTACAGGAGAGAACAATAATTACTCTTCATGAGCAAGCATATGTATAAATATCACCCAGGCAGTATGTGACAAGTGACCAACTGTAAGCATTTCTCTTTGGATATGAACTTCTCTATTGTGACATTGGGTAACATCAAAATAATGGACTCTCACTGATATTATTCTGTTTATATATACAGATGATATTATGAGACCTAAATATTGATTGTATATATATTTCATTGAGATATTGTGCACAAAAACAAATTGATTACATTTTTATATATAAGTGTTTATTAGAATTTATTTAGGAAAGCAACGTACACTGAATTGATGCACAGAATCAGACATAAGCACATATACATTACATACGGGTATACGTGGGCAGAATGTGAATCACAGTAGTACATATAAGCTTTTGACCAAGATTGTTAAACACCTTCAGATCACATGCTACTCATGTGTATGGGTCCCAGACAGGTTTAAGCTTTGTTGAAGGTGTCTGCAACCTACCTCCCATTTACACAGGGACACCTGGGGAACATAGGATTAAAAGTATCTGTAGGCACATCCAATTGCCTTGTAAGAAAAGAGATACCTTGTAGTTGAGACTGTCTAGACACCTGTTTTTTTCACACCAATGATGCCTGTCCCACTAACTTGTACAGACTTTGGATAGAAATCTTACCATTTGCAATAACAGGGGAGAATCAGCAGACAGGCTGGAAATGCAATAGTTTGAGCCAAATGTTTTAACAAAGTTGTGCAACTCTCTTTTACAGGGTGCCTCTTCTTCTCACATACCCCCAGAGGTCAACAAGATGGTGGCATGCATAGCCTACGCTCTACCTGCTGCACCTTTCAGGGTCATTCCACCTGAGTCCACTCTCTCCTTCTCCTCTTTTGACATATACTCCATTTGTCTTTTCTATCCAAGCCATCTTTGTGTTGCAGTTATCTGCCGTCCTTTTCGTCCTGTCTCCCAATTCTTTTATAAATTTGCTACCTTGCTCCCCCAGTTCTTATCCTCTGAACTTCCCTCCTTCATCCTGGGTGATCTCAACCCACCAACTTTGCTAGTGCCAAACACCTCCCCCTTTCTTCTTTCTATCGTGTCCACCATAATGCTCATTCCCTTGATCTCGCATTCTCTCAACTCAGTGCTGTCACAAACTTTTCCAATTCACCGTTCCGCCTCTCCAACCATAACCTCCTTTACTTCAGCCTCTCCCTTGCCTCCCATCAGTCAAATTCACATACATTCAGCATCATCTTGATGCCTTTGACACTGTCATAATTTCCTGCACACTCCTTTCTACTGTCATTGTTATCTCATGCACAATCAGGCTATCTCTCTGTATAAGAAAAAAATAATCATACACTATATAGATAGATTAGTTATAGTCCAATCAAATAAGCCCCAGACACTGAGACTGTATAATGTCCATAATACTAGATAGAAAACATAAAAAATATATACGGCTATGCTCAAACTTTATAAGGATTAATACCTAAAACAAACAATAGATATCACAGAAATGTATTTTTTTCGGACTAGGACATAAAGGGCCCACCTGGGTAATACAATTGGATGACCCCACTAGGGGTATGGCCAGCCACCAAAGAGGCATTACCAGCCACTGGACAGGGCATTTTCAGTATACAAAAGACATGGCTAGCACCATAGTGTAGTATATAAAGCAGTGCAATGTATGCAATGTATATAAAAGAGTGCAAAGTCTGGGACAATGTCCTGACAGAGTGGAACAGTCACCCAAAATCCAAAATCGGGAATGGCCCACCAGAATCCGAACACTTGGCAGACTGTCCTGCTATCTCCTACCTGTTCTTGTAGCTGTTCAGACAAAGGGATAGGTACATGAAATATGGAAAGCTCAACAATGAGTGAACACTCTAGTCCCCATTAACCACCTCAGTATTAAATTAATAGCATATACGTTTAACAAATAAACCCATTTACTCCCAGACATTAAATAGTGTTTGCATTTAATAAATACACCTATTTCTCACATTCAGCCCAAACATTAAGCGATTAGTATTTGCATTTACTAAATACATCTATTCCCCTCCCCCCAACCAGCTCAGATATTAGATTCACAGTATTTACATTCAATAAATAAATTTCCCTTCCTAAACAGCCAGACACTAAATAATTAGTATTCACATTAAATAAATAGCCACCATTCTCCCTAAACTCAGCCCCACATAGTTATCAACCCCAAAACCACCCCAGCATAAAATTATCTCATCACCCCACTTTAAATTATTAGGTTCAACCATTAAATAACCCCCATCATCACTTCACCACAAAAATGAAATCTTCCACACACTATTAAATTATTAGCCTCATCCTCATTCATTAATTTAATAGCCCATGCCTCCACCTATATTATATTAACCGCCAGACCACCCACCACCCTGGTGGGCACAAGGATTCTGCATAGATTTCACTGTCTGCCCCACCTAGAATAGTGCATAGTGTCCTCACGCAGTGCGGCCCACCAGGGACTTCACCGGTATCACGGTGGGCCAGTTCGTTGCTGGAAACGCAAAAATTACAGCCATTTATTTAAAAACAATTAGCTACATTATAAAAAATATAACATAAAAGAACATGAATATCATAACGCTTGCTGGATATATGAATGGCTGGAGTTAAATGACAGATAAAGGTGTCCTCAATCGTCTGAAGTATGTTGAGGAGAAAAAGATATATTGAGTAGAATATATATGCAGAATTTTAAGTGTCCCTTTGGTTTATCTCAATCTGTTATTAAATCTCACCAAAAGTAGAGCTAATGCCCCGATGGTTGGAAGTTTGTAGATGGAATAGATTATGCAATCTCCCAGATGTTACGTTAGGAAACTGAATCCTCACTTTTCTTTTTAAGCAGCAATATAGATTATATCCAGTCTACTTACAAATTAATCACCTGAATATTCCTTGATTCATTTCATTGGAGTCTGGCTGGCACTTCTGGCTCCACAGAAGGATAAGTTTCAGTGTCTCAAACCCAGTATTTAAATTACAATGTACCAATAATCTACAACTATTCATTAAGCAATAGCTGTGTGTTAATTACACTAGAGAACGTTACAGGTATAAAATGTTGCATAACTATCAAAGGTATGCGATAGATAAAACATTGCATAAAGATTATGATAAATTTATCTTAGTTATAGTTTAGTGAATTTCAATGTTAATCTAAAGTCTTGTGATAAATTCTAAGTAAATAACAGGCTAGCAAAATAGACTGGTGCAACAAACCAGTACAAAATATATAATAAAAACTCAATTTTAAAAACAGCTGTTAAAAACATTTAAATTGAGTGTTTTAATGGTGCTAATAGCACATAATGATAGAAAAGATCTATATAACCTTAAGTGACAATGTTGCAATTCATCTCAAATTCTCAGATCAGAATGATGAAACAACCTTCAGATACTGGCATTGTAATAATAGTTAGTGAGTCATAGACAAATGAGCAGTATGCCCTGACAGCATAATATGAAACATGTATAACTAGATGAAATTTTTTAACAATGTTATACAGCACATAGAAACAATAGTACAGAAGATACGGTATATACATAAACACATATACGTAGTTTCCTTGTGAGGAGCGAATCTGCCTTATCACTCTTCTCGTAAAAACGCTGTTGAACCCATTTAAGAGATCTAGCAGCTTTCCTGACTAAGACTGCATTGAGTTAACCACTCACAGACAAGAACTCTTTAAAGGTAGTGAAGCCGAGGGATCCTTGGTGTTGGCTGAGGAGCTCGATATGCTCCTTCTGTTCTTTGTTTCTAGTAACATCTATACAAAAAATGCCTTTACTTATGATTGTAGCCTTGTGAGCTTCCCAAACCACTGAAGGAGCCATAGCAAGAGATTTGTTAAGTGAATAGAATGCTACATGAGCATCTGTCAGCTCGCATCAGTTAGTAGGACTAAACAGGAGGGACTCATCTAATCTCCAGGAGGGTAATCTTGGTAGATATCTGCAATATCTAGTAGGATGGATACAACACAGTGGTCTGTTCAGATGAACAGGTGAACACTAGCATAACGTTAGTAGCAAGGGAAGAATCAATAAAAATTAAATCAATTGTGTGGGATGATAGTAAAAGGTGCAACCTCTATCAGAGCCATTTACTATCCCAAAATCCAATAGAAAATGTTCCTTAATAAGGGTGGCAAAATTCTTAGCCAACCTTGCAAACAGGGTGTGGGATGGTGGCGAAACAATGGGGATTCAGTCCGGGACCTAGAATCATGTTAAAGTCACCATCCATAAGCAGGTGGCGCTTGGCATGGGCTTCTCCATAAGTCTGAAAATAATTACAAGGAAGGAGATCTGACCAGAGTTGGGGGCACAGCAACAGACTAAAGTGATGGGCAGCTGTCCCAAGGTACCGATAGCAGCAGAAATGTGCAAACGTGTGTTCAACAATAAGTGGGACAAAGTGATAGACTAATAAAATGGCCACACCCCCATATTTAGAAATAGCAGAAGCAAATAAAGGACTGAGAAAAAAGCTTCCTTTGGAGTGTTGCGTGCGGTGCAACCAAATGAGTTTCTTGAAGGAGAATGATGTCTACACTTTTTGTAAGCCGTTAAAAGGATAGAGCATCAGGGTGTATTCAACCCTTTAACATTAAGAGTGAGTAGTTTAAGAGTTGATGATAGGGAAGGGAAATCACAAGATCTAAGAAACACCCCTGCATCCAGAAAAGAAACTTTGAAAGTAGTGTGGCGAGGGTCAAGCACCAAGAAAATGTGGGAAAGAGAGGTATGTGTGTAGAGGGGGAAGGGAGGGGCCTAAAGAATGGAAGGGGGTGCAGGACTAAAAAGGACTCTGAGAGTCAAGGGATTGAGGGAACAGAAAACCAGTCATGGGACAACTGGACAGTTGCAACTAGGCTAGTGGAAGGGTAGCAGATGTCATAAGGGAATTGGCATAGGGGGGAAGGGAGGAAAGAGGGCTGTGAATATAAGGGGGGTAACTTTTTACAGTAATAGACTCAGATTGGAGTCAAGGCGTTAAAATCAAAACAAAAAAACTCCATAAGAATGGTAGCAGCAATACAAATAACACACTGTCTATTCCAAATAGTAACATAAGGACAATAAAAGAGAGGGTGACTTAAAATGTAGAGCAAATAAGGTGAGACAATTTAACCAAACATATTTGGAAACAGTGGATGATCAAGAAACGGCGATTGGGCCAATCATCCCCCCCCCCCCCCCCATATGGCAGCACTCCACATACATTTGAATAGTGGTCAACCAGAGTGAAAGGGAGGTGTGGCTGTGCTAAATCCCCCCCCCCCACAAACAAAGCAAAAACAAAAATACAGTCAGCTAGGCAGCAACAGCTACTAATGAATGTCAGGGTCTGCAAGAGAAAGAGCAACAAATTAAAGGCATTAAAAAGCAAAACAAAACACATACAGTAATAGCAACCATGCAAACTCAAGTTTGTTGCATTGCAAGAAGCATAAAGATCAAGAGCCTAGTTGGGAATAGACAGTTCAAAACTAATGGAACGTTTCAAGAGTTGCTTATAAAGTACAATAAGGACAAGGGTCCAGCACAAACAGGCAGTCCTTCATAGAAAACAACTTTCAAGGGTCGCTCTTTTTTATCCTTTCTCCCATTCTGGTGGTGGAGAATTTCTCTAGGTATTTTAAAACCCTTCCCTGCTCTACTACACAGGTTTTTTAACTCTTGGGATAGTCTAACGTCTCTATCAGGATGAATACAATTCCATATGTAAGTTTAGGTTCAGTGGAACCAGACCTTAGACATTGATCTGGCGATGGGATGGACTATGAGTTCATGTTAGGTGATTCCATTTTGTGTGTACATTCATGTTGGTATTTTTGTCTAGTTTATTTATAATATTTTTTTATATCTTTTATTTTATTTTATTTTATTGTACCCACATTATTGTGGGTTGGTATATATTTTGAGTAGGGAAACTGAGTCATTTAGGTATATTTATTTTATTTAATTTATATGTGGATTCACATCTACAATATAGTGGATATCTATATACAGGAATTTTTATTCCTGCTGGTTATGTTATTTATATTAAACAGAGATCTTTCTAAATTTTTATTTATGTCCAATTGTTTCAAGTACTGAGGTTCTCATGCACCTTTGAATCAATATATTTTGGCTTCATTGAATAAATCTGCAAGCTCTGATGACGCTGTGCAAATCAGCTGCCAATTGGAAAATCAACGGACTGGAGGGTTTAAATGCTGAGACCTGAGAACCATAGGAACATGCTTCTGATGAAACGGCATCTGCCGAGAAACGCGTAAAGCAGTTTACTATTGATATTTTTATACTTTGGACAATATATGCTTTTGAATTTTTGGTACATACCAACCCCGGGGTTTTTTCATGTTCAGCAGCGCTTGGAGGATGATAGAATAAGATCGGCTCACGAGTGGAGTTACTCGTGATCACTCTGCCTAAACAACATCAGCTATATGCTAATCGTGAAGATCTGTAAATGACCATGCCGAACATCTAGCACAAGACATCCCCTCCTACAGAGAAGTAACGCTGCAAGCGCTTCGAGGAAGACACACCAGATCTGCTTGTAAGTAGAGACATTGTGCTACATTATTAAGGAAAGACAGCTGTATACTTATTAAGAAGGCTCACAACAGACCACGCTGAATTTTCAGTATAAGGCATTCCCGCGAAATAGAGATAATGCTTTAAGTGATAGTGATCACTATATCTTGTCTCTATGAGACGCTACACTGTCACTTCCTAAGTGGATGACAGAAGGGAGTAGCGCTTCACAGCAGGTGTGTTGTATATACACACGGGTTCCTCCATTATAGCTCAAAAGGCATACATATTGGTGTGAGTTTTTCCATATGAAAAGAAGATCATGCTGAATAAAACATAATAACAAAGGAACTCCTTGTTCATAGCGAATTGTTACCATCTTGTAGCTATACAACCCTGTGTGGAGTTCATGATATCATCTAATTGGCCTTATTTGAGCTGAGCGAACACTCAAGGACTTTACCCACATCACGAGGTGCTTGCTATTATGAACATTTATGCTGCAACTAATATAGCACTTTCTCCATACAACAAAATAAGAATAGAGAGTGCATTTTCATCTGCCAAGAATTTTTTCTATCAGCACTTCTATCTATATTGATATTCTATACAGCTGCATTTGCATATGATTCCACATTGATGCTATATATTTCAATGTGTTTCTTGGGGTTGTTTATGGCCATAAACCATTGTGTATTTATTGTGCATTTTTATTTTTATTAAATACTTTGTGTGGTTCACCTAGCGCTTTTTTCTATTTTTTTGTTTGTATTTCTACATATGGGTTTGGAGCCCATTATTAAGCTGCTGGTGCCCATTTTCTAGGTCGTATTAGCGCCCAGTTGTGTATATATATATATAAGTTCTACTACACAGGACACTGCAGGTTCTTTCACACCTGTCAGCTGCGGCCCCGCAGACTATATAGAGGGTAAAAATAGAATAGAAAAAAAAAATTTGTGGGGTCCCCCAATCCAAACACTATTAACCCTTGTGCTGCCAGCCTAATGCTGGTAATCGCAAAATCGAAAACCAGCACTAGGCAAGCCAGCCGGGGCTGGTGGGACTATAGCAGAGGAACCTGCAGCTTGGGCTCCCTCTGCCATAATGACAACCCAGCCCAGGCTATTCAGCATTGGGGCTGAATTCATTAGGGAGTGGGCTCCACAAAAAAAACATGTGGGCCCCCCTGTAGAACACTCAACCTCGTGCTGAAAGCACTATGGCTCTTCCAATACCCCTGGGAGGTGGGTGTGGGGAAATAAAATGTGTACAAATAAAGAAAACACTATTTTAGTTTGTGGAACAACAAGTCCCAACCAGTCTGGGCATGCTGCTGCTGTAGGCCATGCACCATTTCAGTTGCACTTCTTTGTACAGTTTCCAATGTATTTATATCCTTCTGGAGATATGAATACAGTATTGAATACAATGTTCTAGATGAGGCCATACCAATGAACTATACAGAGGCATTATTATATTTTTCCTTCTGCTACCGATTCTTCTCCCCCCACATCTGACTTTCCTTTCTCATTGCTTTGCTACATTGCTTATCTGCCTTTAAATCACCCCATAAATTAACTATAGGACAACAGGTTATGGTAATGGTAGCTGCTAGCAAAAATAAGCTACAATTTAACTGGGCTGGCCCGTTTAAAGTAGTTCAGAGACAGGGGAGGTAGAGTATGTCATGGCAATAGACACAAATTGTATTTTTTTAAAAATTGTATTTTTGTATTTTTTTATTTTTATTTTTATATGTATATGGTATGTGTGTCCTCAGAAAGAATGATGTAGGATCGCACAGAACCTTTTTTAAATAATCCTGAATTAACATCTATAACAGCAATTTTAGCTGTTTTTATTCTCCCCGAGCTAATAAGAATTCATATCAGGACATTTTTGTTCCTGTTAATAAAGTTGATTGTTTATAATTTCCGTATACCGGAAGTTACTAGGGTTTTGGAGAATATCCAAGCCTCGTTTTTTTATCAGGAAGTAGTTTGGGACTTCCTATGGTACACGCGTACACCGGAAGTGACGAGTGTTTGGAGACACGCGTATACCGGAAGTGACGAGTGTTTTTTGGATTATATCCAAGCCTCGTTTATGATAAAAAAGGAAGCAGGGTGGAGTCCACTATGCGGTACGTGACATAAACAGAGATATATATAGAGGCGATATGACACTATTATCCTACCTTGAAAAAGACTCTGACCTAGAGTCGAAACGCGTTGGAAGGATAAGTGTGAGCGGGATTCTGACACATCGGGGATTGATACTTTGGAGGAAATTTCCATGTGAATATCCTGAATCTATCTGGTATGAGTACACACATTACCATTTGGGGATATCCTTGATGTTTTATATGTACAGGTCTCTGCTTGGAGATAATATTAAATGGTGTTTTTATGATAATGCACCAGATTGGTTTTTATTTCTTTTTATCTTGCACATCATGCTATTACTCTGTGGAGGAATTTGAAAGCGGTACACAGAAAGGATCACTTGAGATGCTTTATTAAAGCCTACATCTTGTAAGCATATACCTTTGGGGGAGATGGTGTATTAAAGTCACAAGAATAACGGTGGTATTCCTTCGTTTCCATCACGAGGTTGAAGAATACATTCTACATTCTTTTTCCGGGAACTTTGTGGACTTTTACATGTTTATTTATAACAATCTGCACTATCATTTCTCCATTTATTTTATGTTTCCATGAGTCTGATTTTCAGACTATAGGAACTCTAATTGAGGAGAGAGATAAGGGTCATCCAGTGAAGGGAGTATAGGAGTCCCTATCTCCTGTGAGATGTGAAAAAGGTGCGCGCTAAGTATATGTTAATTATATGTATGTCTATGGCAATAGACGCAGCAGTTAATCACGCTAGAAATTATCACATGAACCGACTAAATACGTATGACAAGTGGGAGGTAAGGCCTTTGGCCATATGCTATTCCCCATGGACGACCCAGAGACAGACAATATTCTAGATTTGCGGGCAGAGACCCTAAAAGACATAGGGGTGGAGGCCGTATAATTAGGAAAGAAGTTGCAGAAGTTACAAACCACACAGATGAGTGATGTGTTGGAAGAGCAGCAACAGCAATTTACCACCAAACCGGGGTGCACTTGTTTAGTAATATTCAAATGGGATCTGCGCCTGCGCATGCCCAGAACCAGAACATACACAACTAAAAGCAACAACATTCATCTGCGTACGCAAATGACTTTTACTACAGCTTACGATTTCAGGGAGCAATGGGATGGGGAAAGGGAGTCTGCCCATAGTCAATGTACAGTAAGGGCGTGCCAAACTCAAATACATAAGGCCATATCCGATTCAAGCTTTGGGCATCTTAAAGTTACTTAACATTCTGCCGTATATCTTGGCCTAGCTACAGGAATAGTCTGATAGAGTCCTGATTACGAGAGGTAACAGTCGCATATGAATACTACAACATGTGTTTGCAATCAGGAGCAACTGTAAAAATGTATTTTATGTTCAGTAGACATTAAGAACATCCTAATAAATGTATTTCATCATTGTTTATATTAGGTCACATTAACTGAATTTATTTTTCTTTGCGTTCTTTTGCGAATTTATATTCCACATAGGTATTTGATGTATCCTGCAGTGTCTTGTGTAGTAGAACGGAACAGACCTACACCCGAATTCATCAGTGCAAGCATCTTAATTCCTAAGCATGTGCTAGATGATGTTTATCAAAATGAACTACAAATTCCACGAGGACGGCCTTTACCCACAATTATAGAGACGTCTGTAATGGTGGATTCCAACAGGGATGAATTAATATTGTGTAAGCATGATGTACACACTGATGAGGGTGAGAATGATGACAACAACATCTTGCCACTGTAGAGTTCATTGACAGTACTGTTAGCTTGGCTGTCTCAAGCCCATTGGTAGCTTGTTTTGTGGGGACCCAAACAAACCAAGCACTTCAGCCACAAATGTGTCAGTCCTTGTCGCTAAAGTGCTTGGTTTGTTAAAATGTACATGTCATTCTAAAAATCTAACATAAAGATGGGTGGGAGGGCCGAAGGCTCTTTCTTCAGGCAGATGCTTCCGGGACAGTTCTGGGGGTAGTAGAAGCTCAGCTCACATTTTAAATTGAAAATGCAGGAAGCCCAGTGACCTAGCCCAGCCAGCCCCTGGTAATAGCTGGCAGGAAAAGGGCCTACAGATCCACCAATGAATATCTCTCAAAACCATGCTCACCTGCCTCTGCATTGGTTTATTTATTTATAAGTAAGTGAATGCTTGAGTGCTATTGCTTATTCTTTTTGTACTTATATATAGATTATGTTATGTCTTGCGGAAGTTTGGAGGTAAGTCTCCACTCACCAAGGCAAGTGCCTATAGTGGCTGCAGCAATTCAAGGGTGTTTTTAGGGAGGAGAGATGGGTTGAGGGTGACCTAGTGCTTAAGACATGCCCCTAACATGAAACTCCCATCTTGGAGGAGGTGTAGCAGTGTCATTCATTTTAAATGTCAGGAGTTTTATAATTTGAGTGTGTGTACGCTTGCCTAGTAATAGTTTTGGGAAAATGTGTGGAGATGTATTTGTGACACTGTACCAGATGCTCCCCCACTTACCCCTCAGATCTGTCTGTGTCTCATTAGAGGATACTCCAAATAAAACGATTTACAAATATGTCTTTTTCTCCTGACACTAGTTAAATTCATAATAGCCCGCACATGGCTTGCTGCTGATTCCCCTCACTTCCAAAATTTTCGAGCTGTCGTAAATGATGTTATGGGACATGAACGCTACATGTACAAGGTTAGAAATGCCAGTCATAAGTATTATCAGATTTGCTTTCACTGGTACAACTCTAAGTAGGGAATGTATTCTGGAAACGAGGAAGTTTGTGTGTCTCCTGACTAGTATATCCACAGGCTTCTCTTTGTGGGTGCCTGGTTAGCATTGTCCTGCACATCCACCTGTTTATGTGTTGCCCTGGGCTATGTTATTAAATGTATAGAAATTCAGTTTTATATGTTTTTTTTTAGTTTATCCACTGACACAGCTATATATGTTTCAAATCTTTGCATTGGAACAATTGCTATTATGTCAGCCCTTTCATTAGTAATTGTTTATATCTAATAGTTAAACATTTACCTAACTTGTTACCATATTTTTAACCTGGATGACTAAGATTTCATTTTATTGATTAGATTAGCATATGCATGTTAGTATAACATAAGTCAGTTGTTGTTGCTTTTGTTTATTTATTGTTTTATAATTTTTTTCCAATAAAAATACACATGATTCAATAGCCAACTTCAGTCTCATATGTATACAGAGATATTTTCAACTGTTTGAAGATGAAGGGTAAATATAGGCTCACTGTCCATGAGTATGTTCATGCTTGCTTACAGTCAATTCCAAGCATATACAAAGAGAGTTACAAATGGATAACGTTAGATTACTGTCACAATCAACCTGTTACGTGGAATGCCTATTACGCCACCCAGGGTCGCCATCAGGGAAGTACGGGGTTTACTACAATAAGGGACATGGACTCACCAGGGGGTCCACTGCCCGCTGCCTGGTGGTGCAGATGCTGGCAGCAGTGAACTGCTCAGTGTTGTTGGCGCACACAATGACATTTAACCCGTCCCATCTACAATCAAGTGATGGTGTGACTTCACATCACACATGTCTAATAAGACCTCATCCAGTGCCTGTATACAGCATTCTATGATTGAACAGTGTGTGTAGCAATCTAAATGAAAGTGACCGGATGAACCAGCTCCAGTGCAGGCGGCTGCAAGGAGAGTCAAGCCGACAGCTAAAGGTTGATCTGCATTAGGCAGTTGGTAAATGGGTAGTTAGTGGGATTCTCATCCATTATGCCAATATACAGAGCCAATTCCAGAGTGTCATCAATTCAATGTAGTGGTGTAAAAATTTGCCAGTGTGTGTGTAGTAATAGGTTGACTGCATTTATTGTTTTAAGAACGGACAGAATATCTATGTAAATTCATGACAAGTGTATAAACATATATATGTATAATAGAGTCTCTAAGTCATGGGAACATTTACTTATTCAATATTTGCTAAGGAAAATGGCTGCCTCTCACTGGCACTCTGCAACCATCTGTATCAAAAAACTTTAATAATGATAAGAACAAAAGGTGCTCACAGTACTAAAGAAATTATAAAAACAAACAAGTGGTAAAAATGACACAGTTCAAAGGGACTAATTTATTAAATGACATACATAGTATTCAATCTATCTTAATATCAATGAGTAAGCTAAAAGCTGTGCACACCTTAGATAAGCATAAATATAAATTTGCTTCTTTAATGTACTTACCTAGCTTTATAATGGATACAAGCGAGTTGGAAGGTGCAAACTGCATTAAATCTTAGCTCAATAAGTGATTAAAATATATTTTCCTAGTGCGAATTAGACAATGAAAGCAAGTATCTGATGTTATGTATGCAAGGTGAAATCTGGCCCCCATAGTGGTGCAACTAAAAATCGAAAATGCAAAGTATGAAAAGTATGGAGGCATCACTGGAGTTTCTAGCCAATTCTGAGGATTTATCTGAAAATATTCAGCCCATCTGGGGATTGTAACCGGCAGGGCTGGCATTGGAATTCTCACCGCTCCCATCCCGCACTTAATCTGATTACAGCTCTGTTCAGAATATAAGGGGGGATGTCACCTGCACCTGATAAACTATATTTTTCAGAGCAGATGGTCTGGCAGAGTGCCCTAGCAATCAATAAGAGTCAGGGAGTATAGGGACATGTCCATGGTGCCCATGTGTATTCCTAATTATGTTGGTTAAAATGTTTTTATATTAAAATATTTCACAGTACTCTAAGATTGTGGCATAAGTTTTCGAGATTTATGGTTCATATGATTTGAAAGTGATCGTGTGGTGGGAATTCATTTATATCTCTTTACAGCAAAAAGCGCAGGTGTGAGTAATATGTAAAGAAAAAAATAAAATACTGTCATTAACTGGATTTGCCCTGAATGACTCTGTTTTAGCTGTTAGGGGTCTATTTAGCATTAATAGCTAGTGAGCTTTTCACCACTTGTTAAATTGGGTCACATCGCAGTCCCAATAGTAGTCTATGGGGACTGCAGTGTAAAATGGGTTAAGGCAGGAAAAATCTCTGGTTTATCCTGCTCTAAGTCATATATTCCAACAGTCCCAATTTAGGCGGAACAGTCCCAATTTGAGGGCTCTGTCCCCCCTTCCTGATTGGGATATCTTTGTCCTGATCAGTGGAAAGGTTGAGGTAGATTTTGTCCACCGCTGCTCTAAACGGATGCCATGTCCCCATCCTGTTGCCTTATGGAAATATGTTGGGAAATATGTTTAAGCTTTTAATAAATTGAAAGAAGAGCTACGAATGCCAACAGCTATTTTCGCCAGATTTTTTGGTCATCACAGCTTGATAAATAGACCCCCAAATCTGTTTATCTAAACCTGTGCTGTAATATTTGACAGGAATTGACTTTAGGCAAGTCTATAAACAGTCATGTGAACAATGCAATGGAAAATTAATAAGATGGTTCATGTTCCTCAGCTGAAAGTCCTTAACTGCCGGTAAACAAGTCATGTTGAAGTCCTATGGGACTATTTTTTAAAGGCAAAAAGCCCTATCTCCGGAGAAAACGGGTGTTTTTGCTGGAGTTATGGGTTTGCCTTATACATTAAGTAAGAAGACTATTTAATAAGGCTTTGTGATAAAGAGAATAGTTTGCCACAGGCCTGTAAGAGAGGAATCAGCTATTCAGCTGACAGTCTGCAGGTAAAGAATGCAGACCGGGTTACTTACAGGTATAGCAGTGCACCTAGGTTAGGTATATAGGTGTAAGACATATGGGACTAAGAAAAATTATGAAGTGTGATTTAACTTACATGCTTTAAAAGTGTCTTTTCCACAGCTAACAGCAGAGCTGATAGGCTGTGTCTATAGTGAAGAGGAATTACAGAGCACCTGAGGAGACTTCCTACTAAAAGCAAGGTGGGAGTGTTGCCTGTCCATCAAACTAAGGCTGTGGGTAAGTCTCAAGTATAAAAACCTGTTTTGTGCTATTATGCATTGCAGACCGATGCCAAACAGTGGGCAGTTGTTACGAGCCGCGGCGGTGCCCAGCCGCCGCGACTCCCTTACCTCCGTCCCGGCCGTCGCTATGACGACCGGGACATCACTTCCGGGGGCTCGGCAATGGTCGGGACGCTGAGTGTGAAAGCGCCGCGTCCCAGCAAAGGTAACTGCTGGGCGCGTGCGCATCTAGATAGCCTGCGGGCTAATTAATACAATGGGCTGTATTCTTGCAGAGCTAGGCTCTGATTGGTTGGGGTTACTATTTAAGGCAATGAGGTCTGCTACCTCATTGCCGGTTATAGCTTCTGACTCCCAGTCTGCTGACCTGCTTGTTCCTGTTCCTGTGTATTGTATTCTGCTGAACTCTCGTGTATGACCCTTGGCTTGGATTTGGACTTCGCTCGTGTATCCCGTGACCCTGACCTTTGGCCTGTTTACCGTTTCTCCTGTTTGCCTGTGACCCTTGACCCCGGCTTGTTAACTGGAATTGTAACTTGCTGCCGGCCCTTGACCTCTGCGTGGACCTCACTCCGCTTACCTGGGTTCTCCCCAACCGGTTCACACTTCACGACCCTCTTTCAGTCTGCAGCCCAGTCTGTCCCCACCATCAGGGGCTCCAGTGAACACCTGATTGGCAGAGTAGACTCCGGGTTGTGTTGTGCCGGCTGGAGGGGTTCCTAACATTATAACCGGCCTAACACTGAGACGAGGTTGTGATGGATAAAAACGGATCCACACCGTCTCAGGCACAAGCCTTAGCAGGCCATGTTGAGTCCTTGTACCAGATAATCCAGGGATTGGCTGAGCGGTTGTCCGTTCCAGAAGAAGCCGCAAGAACTTCACAACCCACTCCAAGTTCCACCTGTGAACCTAAGGTGAATTTGCCGGATCGGTTCTCTGGAAATAGATCCCTGTTTCAGAATTTCAGGGAGAGCTGCAAGCTCTATTTCTGGTTGAGACCCCGCTCCTCTGGTTCAGAGCAACAAAGAGTCGGGATTATCATTTCCCTCCTACAAGGTGACCCCCAGTCCTGGGCCTTTTCTTTGCCATAGACCAGTCCTGCCATGCAGTCCGTAGACGCTTTCTTTGAGGCATTAGGTCTACTATATGATGACCCAGATCGAATTGCCTCCGCAGAAGCTCATCTACGGGCCTTGAAACAAGGCCGGCGGTCGGCAGAGGAATATTGCGCTGAATTCCGTAGATGGTCACCTGATAGTGGATGGAATGACCCCGCCTTATGTAGTCAGTTCCATCTCGGCCTGTCGGAACAGATTAAAGACTCTTTGGTGCAATATCCATCTCCCACTTCTCTGGAGGATCTGATGCACCTCTCCATCAAAATCGACAAGAGATTTAAAGAGCGGAAAACCGAAAAGGAGGCATCTTCACCTCCATACAACTTCATTCCTGTTTCCACGGATGGTGAGGAGCCTATGCAATTAGGAGAGTATCGTCTCTCCCCTGAGGAAAGAGACAGGAGACGATCACAAGGCTTATGTCTCTATTGTGGCACAAAAGGCCACTTCTCCCTTTCCTGCCCAAATAAGCCGGGAAAAGAGTATGCCTAGGGAACGAGGGGAAAGTTCACCTAGGTCTGCAGATTGTCTCCCCGAAAAATGCTGTATTGATCTTTGCACAGCTCATGTTCAGTGCACGTACTGTGGACCTGTCGGCCTTCATTGATAGTGGAGCTGCAGGCAACTTCCTTGACATCGGGTTCGCCCGCGCTGCTGGAATTCTAATGGTAAAACTCAAGTCTGCTATAACTGTCTGTGGCTTAGATGGCAGTCCATTGCCAGGCGGCAAGATTACCTGGGAGACCCCGCCACTACAATTGAACATGGGAGCTCTCCACTCGGAATCCATAGTCTTCCGCCTTATCGAATGTCCGTCAGTTCCTTTGATTCTGGGCCACCCTTGGCTATTCCGCCATAACCCTGTCATAGATTGGGTAAAAGGAGAGATTGTCCACTGGAGCTCTTATTGTACACAGTTTTGTTTGACACTACCTCTGCGTGTGATCCAGCCTATTCCGGAGCAGCTTCCTTCACAGTACCATGACTTCTGGGATGTTTTCTTCAAAAAGGCTGCAGACACTCTACCACTGCACCGGGATTTCGACTGTGCCATTGAGCTCATTCCGGGTTTTAAATTACCCAAGGGACGCTTGTACCCTCTCTCCGGTCCAGAGACCAAATCCATGCAGGAATATATTGACGAGAGCCTGGAGAAAGGCTTCATCAGGCCATCCAAGTCCCCAGTAGGAGCAGGGTGCTTCTTTGTATCCAAGAAGGACAGAGGACTCAGACCCTGTATCGATTACCAAGGGCTGAATCTCATTATGGTTAAGAACACCTATCCCCTTCCTCTCATCTCCGTACTTTTTGACCAACTAAGTGGGGCAACTGTCTTCACAAAAAGTGATCTTCGTGGTGCCTATAACCTCATACGAATTAGAGCAGGTGATGAGTGGAAGACGGCATTCAACACGCTCTCGGGCCACTATGAATATCTGGTCATGCCGTTTGGCCTTAGTAACGCCCCTGCGGTCTTCCAGGATTTGATTAATGAGGTGTTACGTGAGTTTCTAGGACACTTCGTTGTTGTCTACTTGGACGACATCCTCATATATTCAGAATCGTTGTCAGTGCACCAGGGTCATGTCAGGCAAGTCCTACAGAAATTGCGGGAACATCATCTCAACGCTAAACTCGAGAAATGCGAGTTCGAGGTCCATAAGGTATCCTTCCTGGGCTATATACTCTCCTCAGAAGGTTTCTCCATGGACCCAACCAAGGTCCAAGCAATCCTGGACTGGGTACAACCGAATAACCTCAAGGCGGTTCAGAGATTCCTGGGATTCTCCAATTATTACAGGAGATTTATTGGCGGCTTTGCTGATATCGTGGCTCCTATCGTCACCTTGACTCGCAAGGGTAGCGATCCAGCTAATTGGTCTCCACAAGCAATAATGGCATTTGAAACCTTGAAGAAAGCCTTCGTGTCTGCTCAGGTCCTTAGACACCCGGATCCTAAGGTACCATTTATTCTTGCGGTTGATGCCTCTGACGTCGGTGCCGGGGCCATCATGTCACAAAAAGATCCTCATACTCACCGCTTACATCCATGTGCCCATTTTTCCCGTCAGTTCTCTTTAGCGGAAACCAACTATGATGTTGGAAATCGAGAGCTGTTAGCAATTAGATGGGCCTTTGAGGAATGGCGTCATTGGTTGGAAGGCGCTGCACACCAGATCTCCGTTATTACGGATCATAAGAATCTACAGTATATACAGTTGGCCAAACGATTGAACCCTCGACAGGCTCGTTGGTCGCTGTTCTTCACCCGCTTTAACTTTATAATCACCTACCGACCAGATTCTAAAAATGTCCGGGCAGACGCCCTGTCCAGAAGTTTCCTGGCATACCATGCTCAAGTTACTAGTCCTGAGCCTATTGTTCCTGTCTCTATGATCCATGCCGGGTTAACCCAAGACCTGAGCTGTACCTTACAAAGGTTTCAGAGATTAGCTCCAGATAATACTCCGGTAGGATGCTTGTTTGTCCCAGTTCATCTAAGGAAAGCAGTCCTTGCTGAAGCACACAATAATCAGACGGCTGGACATCCTGGAGTCTTCAAAACAGTAGAAATCCTTTCCCGTACTGTATGGTGGCCGTCTTTGTCCGCTGACGTCAAGAGTCACGTCCTGTCTTGTGAAGTTTGTGCCAGGAACAAAGTTCCCAGGACTCGCCCGGTAGGTCAATTGGTTCCGTTGGCCGCTCCTGCAAAACCTTGGACACATTTGTCCATGGACTTTATAGTTGATCTGCCACCCTCTGCCGGACACAATACCATTTGGGTCGTGGTAGACCGGTTCAGCAAAATGTCACATTTCATTCCGTTAACCAAGCTTCCGACTGCTCGAGATTTGGCCGTCTTATTCATTCAACACATTTTCCGTCTCCATGGACTCCCTACTGACATCGTCTCCGATCGGGGTTCTCAGTTCATAGCGCACTTCTGGAAATCCTTCTGTACCCTCCTTGGAATCAAAATCAGTTTGTCATCCGCATACCACCCTCAGTCAAATGGGCAGACTGAAAGGGTTAACCAGTCCTTAGAGAAGTTTTCACGATGCTACACATCGGAGTTCCATGACAACTGGTCCTCCTTGTTGCCCTGGGCGGAATTTGCCTGTAATAATTCCTGTCACTCATCTACCAAAACCTCTCAGTTTTTTTGCAATTATGGTTTTCACCCCAGGTCTAACTCTTTGTATTCACTCAAGTCCGTTGGTATTAAGGAGATCCGCTCCACTGCCAGGGATCTCAGAGTTTTCTGGAGGAAAGTACACTCATCATTGAAACAAGCCTCACTTGTTGCAAAAAGAATTTCGGACCGCCCCCATACCACCTGCTCCCTTAAGGTGGGCCAGAAAGTGTGGCTTTCTACAAAAAATATCAGGCTCAGACAGCCGTGCAAGAAGTTGGGCCCTAAGTTCATCGGGCCGTTTTCTATCATTAAGCAGGTGAATTCTGTCGCATTCAGATTAAAAATTCCGGGCTCATTGAGGATCCCAACACTTTTCATTGTTCGCTGTTGAAGCTGGTACTATATCCTGGTCAAGCCCAGTCTTTAAGTGTGCCTGGGAGAGGTTCCAGCGGGCCACAAAGGTTCGTGGTTCAAAGAATCCTTGATTCTCAAAAATTACAAGGGCAGGTGCATTTCCTAGTGCAGTGGAGGAATCGCGGGTTAGAAGAGCGTTCTTGGGTTCCGCGGAGACAACTCCATGCACCTAAACAGTTGAAGGAGTTTTTCAGGAAATTTCCCAGAAAACCTGGATGTCGGGGTCCCTCGACCCCTCCTCAAGGGGGGGTACTGTTACGAGCTGCGGTGGTGCCCAGCCGCCGCGACTCCCTTACTTCCGTACCGGCCGTCGTTATGATGACCGGGACGTCACTTCCGGGGGCTCGGCAACGGTTGGTACGCTGAGTGTGAGAGTGCCGCGTCCCAGCTAGGGGAACTGCTGGGTGCGTGCGCATCTAGATAGCCTGCGGGCTAATTAAAACAATGGGCTGTATTCTTGCAGAGCTAGGCTCTGATTGGTTGGGGTTACTATTTAAGGCAATGAGGTCTGCTACCTCATTGCCGGTTATAGCTTCTGACTCCCAGTCTGCTGACCTGCTTGTTCCTGTTCCTGTGTATTGTATTCTGCTGAACTCTCGTGTATGACCCTTGGCTTGGATTTGGACTTCGCTCGTGTATCCCGTGACCCTGATCTTTGGCCTGTTTACCGTTTCTCCTGTTTGCCTGTGACCCTTGACCCCGGCTTGTTAACTGGAATTGTAACTTGCTGCCGGCCCTTGACCTCTGCGTGGACCTCACTCCGCTTACCTGGGTTCTCCCCAGCCGGTACACACTTCACGACCCTCTGTCAGTCTGCAGCCCAGTCTGTCTCCACCATCAGGGGCTCCAGTGAACACCTGATTGGCAGAGTAGACTCCGGGTTGTGTTGTGCCGGCTGGAGGGGTTCCTAACACCAGTGACTAGACAGCAGGTTTATGTCTAGCCAGTGATATGTTGCCTGGTGTCATTCTGATAAAGTGTATGCTGTTTATTGTGATTGAACAATAAAAGTATTTCAAGCAAAAAGATGTCCATGTGTGCATCACCAAAAGGGTGCCCATATCACAATATGCAATAATTTTTCTGTAATCACCATCTCAGGATTGTGAGAACAGAAGAAAAGGAATGAAAAAATGCTTTATTCTGTGAATGATCAATATTATATATTTTAAAATAAATTTTTACTTTAACATATTTTATTGTTTCTTTTTAAATTATTCTTTTTTATTTCAAGTGTGGGCATTCAGTTTCACAGTGCATGTGTAAACCGGTTAGCAGGGTCACGCACATGAATATCTCATCAGACTGGCCTGGCAAAGTGGTAAGTTAACCCATACCACTCTGGGCCGGAATGCTTACTACTTTGCCCAGCTCATTCGGAAGAGATATGCAGGTTATAATTGTAAATTGTGGCGTTAGTTGATTTTTTATCACATGACAAGCAGCAATTGAAAATCAGCCTTGCCACTGAATTTTCATAAATTGGCCTGTTAGAGTGAAACAAGCTGTTTAACAGTCCAAGTACCAAGCCCGATTCTTTTTGCATTCATACAACTGACCCTTGTCCCGTTTACCTAAGTAATTAGCTGTTCACTCAGGTAAAGCATCTTTCTACATTGATATGTTGCCGAATTCTAGCTATGGGTAACTATAGTGAGGCCACGTTAAACATTTTGGTATGATACCCTCCTCTATCTGAGGTCTCTCTGTTAGACAAGACACAGCCACAAAACACCAACATACTAATATTATTATAATTCAATAAAAAATACTACTTATAAATAATTTGCATACCTCTGCTTTATGAGAAAAACATGGTTATTCCCATGTCTAAGAGGTTTTTGGATAATTTTTACATTGAAAAGCCAGGCAGATATTGTTCAAGATAATCTGGTCACAATTGGCTTATTATTTAATGGTTTGACACTCATCAAAATTGTGTGATTTTGTTGAAGCAGGATTTAGTATTCTCTGTTATCTACTGTCAAAGAAAATAACTTCTTTGTTTCAGTTATTTTAATTACATGGAAATGTTCTACAAACGCAAATGAAAGAGAATAGTTACACTTAAAAATGTAATTAGAACTATTGATTTAGTTGGGTAAGCTCATTTTAATCTGCTGTGTCTGGTGGTCTAATTCCTCTTTATCACACCATTGTGTATAATAAAACATTGTAAATAACATTGAGTACTTGAACAAAAACATAGCAGACTTTTCTGTGTTTCAGGAATTAATAACAGCATTTAAAATATGTTCAGTGTTATAAAATAAAGGTTTACATCATTGAAAGCTGATATTGAGGATAAACACAGGGCAGAGGAGATATTGTTTACACTGAAATGACAGGATTTCCTTTAGGAACAAATGAATGGATCTGAACCTATGCTTGTAAACCCCTGTTGTGAGATAATGAGTGCCTGCAAGAGCCACAGTGGCAGGAGTGTGTTTGTTGCTCACACAAACATGACACCTACAATCCTAGCAACAAAAACCACCTATAAATCAGATTTAGCTACTCACTAAATAAAAAATCATAGAGATAGAGTATGAAAAATAAGCACAATATTTCAGTTATTAACAAAGACAAGAATCCCAAGAAAATCCTTCAGATGTCCTATTACTCCACAGTCCATATTGTACTAACAAAAACAGAAGTATGATTGTAACACATTTACTAATGAGCCCTGTTGGCAATTTTTAACCTTAAAAAAAAAAATGAAAGAAAAACGGCATCATAGCGGATAATACTTTACGGTGGTATGCCACATCGTCACTTCTCCTACTTAATTCATTGAAAAACTTTTAAATTCCATTCACTTTCATTCCCATTACATTTTTCATACTTCCAATTCTAAATTCCCATATCACCACTTCTAAATTTACACTTCGACCACTAATTAGTACTATAATAATTTTCAATGAATGCCCAAGTCTACTAAACTGCAATATTCAGTGATGACATATACTGCTGAAACATCCCAGATAAACAAATACAGAAATAAAAGCAATATCTTTCAGAAAGTAAATTGTATTAATTTCTATGACTGAACTAGTGATTTAAGCTAAAATATCCCACTTGCAACACCAATAAAAGTTCACATGGGACAGGATATCTTTTAGCTATGTTAACAATCAATGTGGTGAAGACTAAATACTGCAAATTGCAGGGATCAAAAGCTATAATGGTTTACAAAAATATAGTAACTTACTCCCCGCTGATACGCTGAAAACACTTACTGGCTACTCCTCTGCATGGAGAGATTAGGTAATGAAGTAGAGAGACTGAATGAATCAACTACAGTCCATTTTACTTACAAATGTTAAAATTTTTAGGTAGCGTTTATATTTTGTTTTTGAAGTACACCTACAGGAAATTCAATAATCTACCATTATTGAAGATTAAGAGACTCTGTGCACATCTGTCACATATCTTTACATTCAGCAACTGATCTGAAATGACCACATTGGACTTTTCTAAAAGCCAACAGTAGAAAGTAGAGATGAGCAATATTTTCAAAACTGTTCTGCAAAACATCCACCTATTTCCACACTTGGCCACAACATTTTGAACATTTTGCCGTTCAAAATGTAGCCTTAAGCATTCCAAGTCCTACTCCAACCATTCCACACAGCAGAATTAATTGTATGTCATTGTCCTAGTTCCATGGTTATTGATCAGATATTGCAAGACTGTATACATTCCCACAATCGTGTTTCATCATACCAAAGCACATTTCATCATTTGATTTGGTTTTGTAAATTTCCTAAAAATCACGGTCAACAATGAAATGATATTGTGCAAATTTGTAAGTGTGTATGTACTCATAACCATTTGTCCAACAGACCTGTGATAGTTCCTCCAACAATGACATCTTTGTGGGCGTGAATATATAATGTTGCCTCCTGCATGCTTTACATGCCAAATATGTGCCATCTACTTGTTCCTGTATGTATATATATATATATATATATATATATATATATATATATATATATATATATATATAACACAAATAGATACAAATGGCGCTATGCCACTGCACCAGTATATTATTAGAGTCCAATGTCTTGAAATGATTCCTTCTTATATAACACTTCCCCCGTGCGGGCGGCTGCCAAAAAGGAACCTTTTTTGGATTACACTATTGTGCGCCTCCTCTCATTTACTTTTATATATATATATATAGATATAGATATATATATATATATAATATGCATATATATATATATTAGGGATGTGCACCGGCCACTTTTGGTGTCTTGTGTTTTGTGTTTTGGATTCGGATTTCCTTGAGGTTTTGGGTTTGGATTTGTTTCGCAAAACACCTGACGAAAGGTTTTGGTTCGGATTTAAAGGTTTTGGGTTCGGATTTATTTTGAAAAAAACATAAAAAGTTTTAAAATCAAGTTTTTTGGTTTATTTTCACTCCTACGCTATTATTAACCTCAATAACATTCAATAACAATCATTTCCACTAATTCCCAGTCTATTCTGAACACCTCACACCTCACAATATTGTTTTTAGTCCAAAACAGGCTCTACTGAGGCAAGATGTCGTTCTCATCCTCAACCTCCGATTCCTCTCCCCCTACAGTGTGTACTTCCTCCTCCTCACACATTATCAATTCGTCCCCGCTGGACTCCACAACCACAGGTCCCTCTGTACTATCTGGAGGGCAGTGCTGTACTTGATTGAGGAATTGATAATTCATTTTTATGAACATCATTTTTTCAACGTTCTGAGGAAGCAACCTCCTTCGCCGCTCACTGACCAGGTTCCCCGCTGCACTAAAAACTCTTTCCGAGTACACACTGGAGGGGGGACAACTCAAGTTAAATAGAGCCAGTTTGTACAGGGGCTTCCAAACTGCCTTTTTTTTCCTGCCAGTAACAATATGGACTGTCTGACATGTCTATTTGGATGGTGTCAGCAAAATAATCCTCCACCATTTTTTCTATTGTGACAGCATCCAATGCAGCAACAGTAGACATGTCTGCAATGATTGGCAGGTCCTTCAGTCCGGACCAGATGTTATCAGCATCCCCGCCAGCGGGTCTTTTAGGAAAACTGAGTTTTTTCCTCGCAGCTTTATCCTCCAAATTTTTGTTTTCCATTATATGTAGCACAAGAGAGCGTACCCCTAAGCCACACACACTCGGCAAAGCCTTTAAAAATTATATGCGGCACAGGAGAGTACCACTGGACTTATACTGCAGAATCAGTGAACTTTGTAATATTGCAGTACCACTGGTGGACTTATACTGCAGAATCAGTGAACTTTGTAATATTGCAGTACCACTGGTGGACTTATACTGCAGAATCAGTGAACTTTGTAATATTGCAGTACCAATGGACTTATACTGCAGGATTGTTTTTGGATATTTTTTTTTAATTTCTTTTTTTTTTTATAATTATTTTTTTATTATTTTTTTTATAACTTTTTTTTAAAATTTTTATAACTTGGGAATAATGGGGAAATAACAATGCCCTTAGAAGGACAGAGCACAGGACACAGCACCACTGGACTGAACAGGACACAGCACAGGACCCAGCAGCACCACTGAACTCAGAAGGACAGAGCACAGGACACAGCACCACTGGACTGAACAGGACACAGCACAGGACCCAGCAGCACCACTGAACTCAGAAGGACAGAGCACAGGACACAGCACCACTGGACTGAGCACAGCACAGCACAGGATATAGCAGGGCAGAGGATCACCTAACACAACCTCCCTCTACCCTGATCAATGCCTGAGTGAAGATGGCGGCGGCCAGCGGGGAATTTATAGAATCCGAGTATCGCGAGATCCGACAACGGGATTATTACTCGGAGCCTCGCTTTCAGTTTTGCAATTGGCGGGAATACCCGGATATGTCTCGGATCCGGCTCGGATCGGCAAGGTTCGGGTGGGCTCAGATTTCAGATATCCGAGCCCGCTCATCCCTAATATATATATATATATATATATATATATATATATATATATATATTTACACATATAATTATTACAAGGTTTTCTGTCTTTTGTTCTTTACAACCCCAGGGACATTGCTGGTGCTTGGGAAAGAACTACCCAAAGATTATTTTCAGCTGTAGGAAGGGCCGGTGAGAAGTCCATGGCATCAGGAATAGAGAGAGAGATGGGTGGGCACCATTCCTTAGGCCTATTTCAGGTCTTTGAGTCTGCTGGCTAACCAGGAGTTGCATCGGTTAGGTGTAGTTAAATAGTTAAAAAGCTGTGAGGATATTCCATCAGTCTCTCACTACCTGGGGAGCAGGTTAGAGGCCTACTGAGAGAAACTGCCATTATTACCTATGAGTTCTGTTATTTTATGTGTATCAGACACTAGATCCCTCCAACTTAGAAAGGAAATTCTGTTTATTATATTAGTTAGAGCCAGACAGGCTTGGATTTATGTTTATGTTTTGTTATTTTTTTGCACCTAAATAAAACTAGCCTCGGCTACTTATACCGAGGCACTGAACTGGTGTGCAATCTCTTGATAATGTTGCACACACACATGATGCATGTGAAGTGAAGCCATTTACCCCAGGAGATGGCACCCTTAACCTGACCTTGCGTATGTATATATATATACATATATATATATATATATATATATATATATATATATATATATATATGCTGAGTGGAAATCTTTAGTGTGAAAGTGGAAATCTATAGTGTGGATATATGTATATATTAATATTCATATATTAATATAATATATATAAAATAATTACTATATTATTATAACCGAGCCCACCCGAACATTGCAGATCCGAGTACAAAGTTGAGTCTGATAGAGGTGACCTGATTCAGATGTCACCTACTTTAGCCTCAACCTCTGCTAAAAATGGCTGTCCTGGTGATGTCACCTTGTGAAATGATTTCCGTATTGTGCTCAGAGCGTTCAAAGTGAAACCAGACTGCTAACAGTGGAATGCCAGGTTGTCATTGACAGCACAGGGGAGTCCCGGGATGAATGTCTGCCGTAGTTACAACACTAGTCACGCTACATATTTGTATAATGGCGTATAATGGTAAAACCTAGTCAATTAGTATGAGACACATTGATTATTGTTTTTATTGTTTATTTATAAACTGCAACATATTACACAGCTCTGTATATGAAATACAAAAAAAATTGTCATAAAACAGAAGATAAATATGGTCCTACCCAAATTAACTTAAATATATGCATATCAAGCAGGCATGTTTTGAATCAACGGCACAATCAGGCACACGTCACACAATGTATTTTTTGATTATGCCATCTACATCTAGTTGTGTCACTCTTACACACGCATTTGTGAGTGGGTGGAGCTAATGCTGTGTGACCAGACAGTTATGAGCGCCGGATTGTTGATTTTTCTGGAATTACACAATAGTATATACTGCACACAACATGTGCTAAATAGTGTATCTTTTGTTGCTAAGATTGCAAAGAAATGTATTATTATGTATTACTATTTGTATAACAACAATCCTTATATAATTATTCAGACATAATTGATTAGATATTTGCGTACACCATATAATCTTTACATACACATATGTTAAATAAATAATATTTTGTAGGAGAAAAACAGCAAATATAGAGTCTCATTAAAAACTGTATTTGTGTGGCCTTTTCCCCTCAAGCCTGCAATGTTTCAGTTCCAGAGATATAAACATAAGTATAAATATAACAAAGGCAATGTAAAAGTGGCATTATTTTTGTTTGAAAACTTATATTACCTTACTCAAATTAATTTATCTTGAGGATGGTTGCAACTCTTGTCGAAGTCAGCAAATTGGATAAAGTCATTTCAATTAAAGTTGAGCAAACTTGGTTGTCTTTGTCTGAAAAGATGCGTACGGTACGCTACGGCGTACAAGGGCACGCTACGGCGTGAAAGGGCGTACGCATCCACTACACGTGGCAGCAACAGTAATTGGTCTTTTACCATACATTCGCACAAACACACATACCTATAAAATAGTACACATTAATGGTAGTTGTAACACATAGTCAGTTATGTTGAAATATAGTAGTATTTATATGTTATATTAAAGTTACATACACATTAGTGAAATATACGGAACAGGTTGAAGGAATCATATCATGAGTGGTATCATAATAAACCTCTTTACATTTCCTACTGTTTGGTTCACTCTGCAAAGGAATCGCAGAGTGCATACACAAGTTATGAATGATAGGGAATTATGAACTACTTAAGACTAAGGAATCTTGGCGGGAAGAGACGAGCATACCCCCTGGAGGGGTGACCCCCTCCTTCGGATTCCTTAGGATGAACTAGCCAATGATTGACAACCCCTTGGACCTTCCTGAGACCCGGACCAATAGATGCAAGCTATACCATCTTCATTGTATTACTGTATTTCTGTGTGTATAAAAGCAGCAGCTTCACATCTAGTGTTCAGACATCTTGTCCCCAGACTTCAGGATTGAATGCTGCACACTGGATCCAGAGCGCCTGCGATAAGTAACGGCTGTATTTATTATCACTTCGCTTGAACATATTATTCTACTATTTGCGAATAAATCTTTGTGCGTTGGAAACACAAATCGAGGTTCGACAATCGTTATTGGTTAGCGACAATACGCGCATAACACTCTTTTTATTGAAATACTCAAAAATAAATTACTTTGGTGGTATGTCAATCAGTCATATTCCACTTTATTCATATACAGTGCACACTATAAATTAACATTAAACAAAGGCAGTTTTACAAGGCAAATCATTCAATAAATTAATTCAATCTTTCTATAAAACAGTTCATTGCTACATGCACAAGAGGCTTAGAGTGTAGTCAATGTTACCAGTCACCCTGACGACATTGTAACCCTGCCTGCATAATGCAAGTGTCGGTATTTAGCCTGCCAACATTTTCATGTTGGCAGGTTAACTGCCGGCGTTACCCCAATCAGAATGACGTACCTGGTTAGCACTTCTGCCTCACAGCACTGGGGTCATGAGTTTGATTCCTGACTGTGGCCTTATCTGTGAGGAGTTTGTATGTTCTCCCCGTGTTTGCGTGGGTTTCCTCCGGGTGCTCCGATTTCCTCCCACACTCCAAAAACATACTGGTAGGTTAATTGGCTGTTATTAAATTGACCTTAGTGTGTATCTCTGTCTGTGTGTGTGTATGTATTAGGGAATTTAGACTGTAAGCTCCAATGGGGCAGGGACTGATGTGAATGAGTTCTCTGTACAGCGCTGCGGAATTAGTGGCGCTATATAAATAGCTGATGATGATGATGATGATGAATGTCACCATAACAGAACATATATGGTCTGATCCATCAAGGAACGCAAAGTAAAAGCAATTTCAATGTTTTAAAGATGCACGTCTCCATTTGAATACAAGTATAAGTACTCTCTGGCTATATGGCTATATGCAGACAGACAGAACACACTGCAGGACATGTTCCATCAGAAAAGTCCCATCAGAATGCATGTAGGAAAACATATTAAATACATCAACAACTCTAAACACTTTAATCATTAATAAAAATACTTTTAAAAAAGTTATATATTTGTTTTACATATAATACATTTATCAGGATAAGTTTAATGCCTACTGTACATAAAAATGCATTTTACAGTTGCTCTTAATTGCAAACATATGTTCTGGCATACATACATGGCCGTTATCGCTATCAATCGGTACCTACACCTGTCCTGTAACTTGTGCAAGTGATACAGCTAAAAATCACGTACCTCAGAGATGCCCGGAGTTTGAATCGGACAAATGTGTGTGTGCTTGACCTTAGCACTCTCTTACTGTACAATGCCTCCGTGCATACACACCATCCCTCCCCTGTCCCGCCCTTCAAATCGTAGGCCGTCAGAAGTGCCATTTGCATTTGAACTTGAATTGCATGCACTTGCGCTCACTGGCATAGAGTTCATTTCTGAGCATTCGCAGAGCAATTTCACTCAAAATACAGCACACAATGGGACTTACGTTGATGATTCAGGTCCATAATGTGTGTGTTGTATACAGTATATAAAGTATGTATCTACAAAGGTTTTAATCTTTGTGCTTTTTTTTTACTATTGTTTAATAGTACATATGTTGTACATATATGCATATGTTTGCAAAAGATATCCAATTATGAATAAACACTATGCCAGTACTTCACTCTATTTGACAAGCTGAACACGATACAACCCTAGTTTACCATGGGCAAAATAAAAATCCTGCTTTAAAGACATTTGTCCACCACTAAAGCAGCAGTATAGCATTCCTGGAAGAAATCAGAGATATGAAATATGCTATTAATTACCTCTCAAGCCCTAATTGAACGGATGTCTTAAGATAGGGATATCTTTAAAAGTTGTGCAGAACAAAGCAGAGTAAGAAAGGATAATGTTTACTTTATATATTTGTAATTTTAGTAATTTGCACTTGGAACAACTAAAATTGATATAAAAATGTTTGTGTTTTCTTACCACTACCTTACTCGTATATAAAAATAATAATGTATACTGGAATTTTGTAAAATGTAAAAATAAAAGGGTTACTGGTAAGGGGAAAAGAAACATTTTTTAGCAACCAATGAAATGGTTAGAAATAAACTATGTTTTGATTGTGTTTATTGTTCTGATGCTCTTACCATGCAAATACCACGTTTGATGATTTATAAAACATTCTAAGTACAGCGGAAGTAAAAGTGCTTTTTGCAGGGTATGAAAACATACTACGCTGCCTGAAATAGCTTTCATATTTATTTATAACTTCTTACAGTCACTTCATGTTTTAGTCAGCAGGAAAACCCCTACAACAAATAGATTTAACACAATACATATCTGTTTAACTAAAAAAAACTAAGTATGGCCTAAAAATTAATATAACATACAGTAGATACATACTTTTTGCTAAGAATATGTTGTATAATTTCCTGATTTGTTGCAGTCAGATTTGAAGTTATTGACACAGCGACATTTTATTGCTTTAAAGAAGTACCGTATCTTGGTTAGCATCATCTCCCTGAAATTGTCCCCCATAAGAAAATAAAACACAGGGTTTATCACACTATTTAAGAATGCAATAGGTCTAGTAATGATATATATGGCATTGATGGCAATCTTTGAGTGATCACTCATCTTCAATGACTCGATACGTGATGCTATCCTCACATTTCTCATGATGTGATATGGAGTAAATATTACAAAAAAGACAACAACAGCAACATACACTAAAGTGAGCGGTTTCTCAAGAGAAAATGATGTTGTAAGCTGCTCGTTCCTGTTTCTCAGGAAACGAACCATTTTCATGTAAAACACACACATAGTACAGAGAGGGATAAGAAAGCCAGTGACAGTAAGACAGACACTGTAAATTAGACTGTGTGTGGCCTTTCCGGAACTTCCATAGCTCAGACACTCGCTGTTATTGCGCAGTTCTATAAAGAACATAATTGGTGCTATTTCTAACATGACCACAATCCAGATGGCAATAGATATTAAAACACATACAATTTTCTTCTGCATAATATGGTCTCTGAATGGGTACGTAATAATCAGGTATCGATCAATACTGATGAAAGTGAGAAAGAGGATGCTGCTATACAGGTTGGCATGAAGTAAGTACCGATTGCCATAGCACAAGGACTCTTCAAATATCCATCGACCACTGGCGTAGCTTTTAATCAGTAGAGGTAGGGTGCAGAGAAAAGCAAAGTCTGATAAACACAAATTGAACAGGTATATGCTTCCACTTGTCCACTTCTTCATGCAAAAAATATAGCCGAACATCACAACACCATTGCAAATGATACCGAATATAAACTCCAGTGAGTACACAGTGGATAGATAGTATTTTTCCAGCAGGCAATCAATTGTTGAATTATTGGGTTCTTCGAAAGCCTAGGGGGATTTTAAAAGAAAATGCAAATTATGATCAGATTAATCATATGCCAAATGCACATCAGAAATAATAAACACAAAACAAATCTTTTTACTTGAGTGTGATGCAATGAGAGCTACACTATTTGGGCAGCCTTTTCTTAAAGAGGTTCTTATGTAGATTAAATGAAAGCATGGCATCCGTGACAGAGATTACTCCTTGGGGTATATTTCCTAAACTGCAGGTTTGAAAAAGTGGAGATTTGGCCTATAGCAACCAATTAGATTATAGCTGCCATTTTGTAGAATGTACTAAATAAATGATAGCTAAAATCTGATTGGTTGCTATAGGCAACATCTCCATTTTTGCACACCTGCAGTTTAGTAAATATACCCCCTGGTCTAGTGTTATTTTGTCAGGCAGGAGACAAGGGGATTACAAGCATCAGGGAGATACTGACGTCTTGGTGGTTAAGATAGTATGGGCTCTGTCCAAGGTCGTCAGAAGCATAGGATACAGAGTTCCATGTGGCAGCAAAGGGGACCTTGGACCTAGAGTGAAATATACATGGTTAATGCACCCTAAATCTTGCTGTACAGTGAGCAGCCATTTCATTTTTATCCTACTGAGGGAAAAGTAATGTATACTATATACAGTACAGGCAATTACATCAGATTGATTAAGATGTGAGTAATGATTTGAAAGTGATATCCATACAAACACATTTCTTTTACAAGAACAGTAGGGCATTGGAAGATACTCATCATGACTCCTGCAACCAATGTGAAATTCCTTCACATAGCAACTTGTCATGTGCCAAGAGTACTACAATGTACATAAATCTGAATTGCAAGTAGCCTAATTAATTTAATTTTAACAGTTGGCTAAAACTTTTCATGCTCAATAATCAAAGTGGTCAGTAATACTACTTTTGTAGTCAGACCAGTAGTCTCAATGAATGGTATTGCAGGGAGGGTAGTGCACATAATTTACAAGTCAGTACACACTACCTGGAAGAAAAAGTTCACAGTACCCTTCAAAAATGCAGAAAGTGATGTATATTCAAATGCTATCAGATATATGGAATTATATATTACTCAATATTTCCTGGTCTAGCTGCAAAGTCTAAAAATGAAACCTGATATTCTGAAAAAGGGAAATTATTATACTGGCACTGCCCTATTTATAAAAATTAGTCTCGTATTTTCCTGTCATACTGTACGCCAAAGTTTACAATTACAGTTTAGAAATTAACACTAAATTATTATATGGAGTTTACATGCTGACTACACAAACTAGGATAATTCCTTGCTCTGAAAATCCCAAGGAGTAAATAGACAGAATAGAAAGGCAATCTTCCCCTGTTTAATGATAATTCGTGCACATGAGTTGAAATTAGACTTGTCATTTTACCTGTATATCTACAGTATATATGTATATACTGTTTAAATACTGTAGAGCAGTGGTTCCCAAACTTTTGCAGTTCGCGGCACTGTTACAGTCTCCATAATTTTTTTCAAGGCACCCCTCCAAAATAATTATCAAGCAGTCCCGTTTTATAAGCAGTCAAAAAAACGTAAAAAGTATATAGGTCAGGACAGAGATACTTATTTAGTTGTATGCAAAAATAATTAGGGATGAGCGCACTCGGATTTATGAAATCCGAGCCCACCCGAACGTTGCGGATCCGAGTCGGATCCGAGACAGATCCGGGTATTGGCGCCAAATTCAAATCTGAAACTGAGGCTCTGACTCATAATCCCGTTGTCGGATCTCGCGATACTCGGATCCTATAAATTCCCCGCTAGTCGCCGCCATCTTCACTCGGGCATTGATCAGGGTAGAGGGAGGGTGTGTTAGGTGGTCCTCTGTCCTGGTAGATCTCGTGCTGTGCTGTTTAGTTCTGTGCTGTGCTGTTTAGTTCTGTGCTGTGCTGTGCTGTGCTGTGCTGTGCTGTGTTCTGCAGTATCAGTCCAGTGGTGCTGTGTGCTGTGCTCTGTCCTTCTGAGGTCAGTGGTGCTGCTGGGTCCTGTGCTGTGTCCTGTTCAGTCCAGTGGTGCTGTGTCCTGTGCTCTGTGCTTCTAAGGGCATAGTTATTTCCCCAATATTCCCCTGTGTTTAAAAAAATAAAAAAAAGTTTTTTAAAAAAATACCAAAAACTACTTTAATTTTTTTTAATTACCACAAAATTTGCACAACCAATCCTGCAGTATAAGCCCATTGGTACTGCAATATTACCAAGTTCACACATTCAGCAGTAAAAGTCCAGTGGTACTGCAATATTACAAAGTTTACACATTCTGCAGTATCAGTCCAGTGGTGCTGTGTCCTGTGCTCTGTACTGCTGAGTTCCGTAGTGCTGCTGGGTCCTGTGCCGTGTCCTGTTCAGTCCAGTGGTGCTGTGTCCTGTGCTCTGTGCTTCTAAGGGCATAGTTATTTCCCCATTATTTCCAAGTTTTTAAAAAATAAAAAAAAAGTAAAAAAAAATAAAAAATTAAAAATAAAATAAAAATATATAATAATTATAACCAAATTTGCAAAACCAATCCAGCAGTATAAGTCCATTGGTACTGCAATATTACAAAGGTCACACATTCTGCAGTATCAGTCCAGTGGTGCTGTGTCCTGTGCTCTGTCCTGCTGAGTTCCGTAGTGCTGCTGGGTCCTGTGCCGTGTCCTGTTCAGTCCAGTGGTGCTGTGTCCTGTGCTCTGTGCTTCTAAGGGCATAGTTATTTCCCCATTATTCCCAAGTTTTTAAAAAATAAAAAAAAAGTAAAAAAAAATAAAAAATTAAAAATTAAAAAAAAAATATATAATTATAACCAAATTTGCAAAACCAATCCAGCAGTATAAGTCCATTGGTACTGCAATATTACCAAGTTCACACATTCTGCAGTATCTTGTGCTACATATAATGGAGACCAAAAATTTGGAGGATAAAGTAGGGAAAGATCAAGACCCACTTCCTCCTAATGCTGAAGCTGCTGCCACTAGTCATGACATAGACGATGAAATGCCATCAACGTCGTCTTCCAAACCCGATGCCCAATCTCGTAGTACCGGGCATGTAAAATCCAAAAAGCCCAAGTTAAGAAAAAGTAGCAAAAAGAGAAACTTAAAATCATCTGAGGAGAAACGTAAATTTGCAATATGCCATTTACGACACGGAGTGGCAAGGAACGGCTTAGGCCCTGGCCCGTGTTCATGACTAGTGGTTCAGCTTCACCCACGGATCTTAGCCCTCCTCCTCCTCCCCCCCCCTACAAAAAATTGAAGAGAGTTATGCTGTCAGCAACAAAACAGCAAACAACTCTGCCTTCTAAAGAGAAATTATCACAAATCCACAAGGCGAGTCCAAGGATGTTGGTGGTTGTCAAGCCTGACCTTCCCATCACTGTACGGGAAGAGGTGGCTCGGGAGGAGGCTATTGATGATGTAGCTGGCGCTGTGGAGGAACTTGATGATGAGGATGGTGATGTGGTTATTGTAAATGAGGCACCAGGGGGGGAAACAGCTGATGTCCATGGGATGAAAAAGCCCATCGTCATGCCTGGTCAGAAGACCAAAAAATGCACCTCTTCGGTCTGGAGTTATTTTTATCCAAATCCAGACAACCAATGTATGGCCATATGTAGCTTATGTAAAGCTCAAATAAGCAGGGGTAAGGATCTTGCCCACCTAGGAACATCCTCCCTTATACGTCACCTGAATAACCTTCATAGTTCAGTGGTTAGTTCAGGAACTGGGGCTAGGACCCTCATCGGTACAGGGACACCTAAATCCCGTGGTCCAGTTGGATACACACCAGCAACACCCTCCTCGTCAACTTCCTCCACAATCTCCATCAGATTCAGTCCTGCAGCCCAAGTCAGCAGCCAGACTGAGTCCTCCTCAATACGGGATTCATCCGAGGAATCCTGCAGCGGTACGCCTACTACTGCCACTGCTGCTGTTGCTGCTGTTAGTCGGTCATCTTCCCAGAGGGGAAGTCGTAAGACCGCTAAGTCTTTCACAAAACAATTGACCGTCCAACAGTCGTTTGCCATGACCACAAAATACGATAGTAGTCACCCTATTGCAAAGCGTATAACTGCGGCTGTAACTGCAATGTTGGTGTTAGACGTGCGCCCGGTGTCCGCCATCAGTGGAGTGGGATTTAGAGGGTTGATGGAGGTATTGTGTCCCCGGTACCAAATCCCGTCGAGATTCCACTTCACTAGGCAGGCGATACCAAAAATGTACAGAGAAGTACGATCAAGTGTCCTCAGTGCTCTTAAAAATGCGGTTATACCCACTGTCCACTTAACCACGGACATGTGGACAAGTGGTTCTGGGCAAACAAAGGACTATATGACTGTGACAGCCCACTGGGTAGATGCATCCCCTTCCGCAGCAACAGCAACAGCTGCATCAGTAGCAGCATCTACAAAATGGCTGCTCATGCAAAGGCAGGCAACATTGTGTATTACAGGCTTTAATAAGAGGCACAACGCTGACAACATATTAGAGAAAATGAGGGAAATTATCTCCCAGTGGCTTACCCCACTTAGACTCTCATGGGGATTTGTGGTGTCAGACAATGCCAGTAACATTGTGCGGGCATTAAATATGGGCAATTTCCAGCACGTCCCATGTTTTGCCCACACCATTAATTTGGTGGTGCAGCATTACCTCAAGAGTGACAGGGGTGTGCAGGAGATGCTTGCGGTGGCGCGCAAAATTGCTGGACACTTTCGGCATTCAGCCAGTGCCTACCGCAGACTAGAGGCACATCAAAAAAGCATGAACCTGCCCTGCCATCACCTCAAACAAGAGGTTGTGACGCGCTGGAACTCCACCCTCTATATGCTGCAGAGGATGGAGGAGCAGCAAAAGGCCATTCAGGCCTACACAGCCACCTACGACATAGGCAAAGGAGTGGGGATGCGCCTCAGTCAAGCGCAGTGGAGACTGATTTCCGTGTTGTGCAAGGTT